>NW_027288443.1:0-115280 GCF_047511675.1 Marmota flaviventris
GGGTAATGGATAGGGTTAGAGATGGGCATAGGATTAGGGTTTGGTCTAGGGTTAGCATAAGGGTTAGGTTTATCCTTAGGGTAATGGATAGGGTTAGAGCTAGGATTAGGGCCAGGGTTATGCTTAGGATTAGATCTAAGTTTAGGCTTAGGCTTAGGGTTAGGGCTTTGGTTAGCGTTAGGTTTAGCTTTAGGGTTAAAGATAGGGTAGGCATTGGATTAGGGATAGGTTATTCAATAGGTTAGGGCTATGGCTAAATGAAGAACTTGTTATGATTAGGGCTAGTTTTAGGGTTAATGTTAGGGCTAGGTATAGTTTCAGGGTTAGTGTGATGTTTAGAGCTAGGGTTAATGTCAGGGTAAGTGTTCAGATTAGGATTATGGTTAGAATTAAAGCCAGAATTAGGACTAGGATTAGGTCTAGGGGAAGAGTTAGTGTTTGGCTTAGGCTAAGGGTTATTATTAGGGCAAGGTCTAGGTTTTTCTTTAGGTCTAGGGCTAGAGTTATGGCTAGATTTAGGATTAGATTTAGGTCTAGGGCAAGTGTTCGAGTTTGTTTAGGGTTAGGTTCAGGTTTAGACCTACAATTAGTGTTAGGGTCAGAATAAGGTTCAGGGTTAGGGTTAGGGTTTGGGTTATGGGTAGAGCTAGCATGAGGGCTAGAGTTAGGACTAGTAATAGGATTAAGATTTGGGTTAGGTTAAGGATTAGGGTTAGAATTAGGATTAGAATTAGTGTTAGGGTTTGGCTTAGGGTAAGGGATAGAGATAAAGCTAGGGTTAGGACTATGGTTAGGGTGAAAGCTAGGTTTAGAGCTCAGATTAGGGCTAGTTTTTGTGTTAGGATTAGGGCTAGGGTTAGAGTAACAGCTAATGTAAGAACTAAGGTTACAATTACGGTTCATTTTAGGGTTATGGTTTGGAGTTAGACCTCTAGTGTTAGGATTAGGTTTAAGGCTAGGGTGATGTTTAGAGCTAGTGTTAGTGTTAGGTTAGTAGTCAGGGTCAGGGTTAGTTTTAAAGTTAAGGTTAGGACTCAAAGTACGGCTAGGGTTACTGTAAGTGTTTGGTTTAAGGTTAGGATGGTGTTTAGAGCTAGGGTGAGTGTTAGGATATGAGTCAGAGTCATGGTTAGTATTCAGGTTAAGGTTGGACTCGAATTAGGGCTAGGGTTAGGTCTAGGTGTAGTATTAGGATTTGGTTTAAGTTAAGGTTTAGTATTAGGGCTATTTCTTGGTTTTGGTTTACTGCTAGGGTCAGGGTTAGGGCTAGTTTTACGAGTAGCGTTAGGGTTAGGGCTAGTGTTTATGTTAGGCTGAGGCTTAGGGTTAGTGTTAAATTTAGAGTTAGGGATAGATCTAGGGTTATGGCTAGGAATAAGGACAGGGCAAGGTTTATGGCTAGGGTTAGAGCTAGAGTTAGGGTTACGGTAATGGATAGGGTTAGAACTAGGGAAAGGGCTAGTGTGAAAGTTAGAGTTAGTCTTAGGGCTAGGTTAGGGATAGGGTTAAATTAGGTCTAGAATTAGGGCTAGGGTTATTGTTCAGCTTAGGCCTAGCATTAGGTTTAGGGTTAGGGTTAAATTTAGGCTAAGGATTGGCATTATAGCTAGGTTTAGAGGTTGGGTGAGGGTTAGAATTTGGGTTAGGCTTATGGTTAGGGTTAGGGTTTTGATTAAGGCTGGGTTTAGGGCTAGGATGAGGGCAAGATTTTTGTTTTAGGGTAGGGCTAGGATTAGGACTAGGACTATAACCTAACCTGAAGACAAAACCTAACCCTATCCCTTACACTAACCCTAAATCTAACCCTAATGCTAATTTGAGCACTAACCCTAAACCTCAACCTAATCCAAACCCAAAACCCTACCTGATCATTATAATACCCCTAGGTCTAAACCTGAGCCTTATCCTAAACCTAACTCTGAATATAGACCTGGCCATAAACCTTACCCTAAACCTATCCCTAACCATAACCCTAGACTTGATATTACCCCTAATTCTTGCCATAACCCTAACACAAATGCTAGCCCTCATTCTAGCCCTAAACCTAGTCTTGATCCTAACCCGAACCCTAACTCTAGCCCTATCCCTAATTTAATCCCTCGCCCTATATCTGAACCTAGATATAACCTCAACCCTTCCCCTAAATCTAACCCTAACTGTAACCCTAGATTTAACCCTTACACTAATCCTAGACATGATCCTAGCCCTAATTTAGCCCTAACCCTAATCCTAACACTAGAACTAATACGAACTCTAAGTATCGCCCTACCCTATTCCTCGTTCTAACCCTATCCCTTACCATAACCCCAACACTTGCTCTACCCTTAGCCCTAAACCTAGCCCTACCACTAACCCTAGATGTAACCATAACTCTAAAACTAACCCCAACCCTAAACCTAAACCTCACACTAAATCTAGCCCTAACACTAACTCTAATCCTAAAACTAGCTCTCACCTAGTCCTAGCCTTAAAAAAAAATCAAGCTATAGCCCTAACTCTAACCCGTAACCTAAACCAAAACCTAACCTTGACCGTGATTCGGACCCTAACACTAACTATAGCTCTCAGATCACCCTAAAATTATACCTAACCATAAAACTGCACCTACCCCTACCCTTAACCCGAAAAGCAGCCCTAATCACAACCCTAGTTCTTACGTTAGTTGTAGCCCTAATCCTAGACATAACCTAACCAAAAACCTAGCACTAATCTGAGCCCTACTCCTGTTTGATCCCAACACTAACCAGAGCCCTAACTATTACCCTAAACCTAACCCTAACACTAAAACTTGCCCTAACCCTAAACCTAACCCTAGCCTTAATCCCAACCATAATCCTAGCCCTAACTCTAGCTCTAACCCTATCCATTACCCTAACCATAACCCTAACCCTAATGCTAAATTTAGGATAACCCTAATCCTATCTCTAACCCTAACTTTGTCCATTACCCAAAACCTAACCTGAAACCTAAACCTAAACATAAACATTACCCTAACCTTAATACTAACCCTAACACTAATGAAGGTCCTGATCCTAAACCTTAACCTAACTCAAAACTTAATCATGACAGTGGCCCTAATAATAACCCTGTCTCTATACCTGACCCTAACCCAAAACCTAAACCTTACACTAGAACTACCAATAAACCCAACCCTAAAACTAACCCTAACCATAAACCTAGACCTGACATTAGCCCTAGCACTAATAATAGCCCTAACCCTAACACAAAACCAAACCCTAATCCTAGCCCTAAACCTAGCCCTAATCCTAGCCCTAAACATAGGCTTCATACTAACCCTAACCATAACCCTAGCCTTAACCCTACTTTGTACCTCGCCCTAAACCTAGCTATAACATCATACCTTACACTAATCCTAACCGTAACCCTAACCCTAAACATAGGCCTAGACCTAACACTAACCCTAGCCCTAATCCTAGCACAAATTTAGTCCTAAACCTAACCCTAACTGTAAACCTAACCTAACTCTCACTCTAGTATTAACCCTAGTTCTAAATCTATCCCTTACCATAACACAAACCCTAGACCTAAACATAACCCAACCCCATTCCTACTTTCGCCCTAGCCCTATACCTACACCTAACCCTAACCTAAATCATACCCTAATCCTTAGTCTAAACCTCACCCTAGCACAAGCCCTAACCCTAATGCTAATCGGAAAACTATCCCTAACCCTAGACCTAGCACTCAAACAAAACCGTGTCATAGGCTTAATGCTAATTGTTAACCTAAACTAAAACCTAAGCTTATACCTAGTCCTAACCCCAGCCCTAATTTGAGTCCTAACCCTAAATCTAGAACTTACTCTGACCCTGACTCAGACCCTAAAAATAATTCTAGCTCTAAACATCACACTAACACTAAACTTAACCTGAACACTAGACCTAGCCCTACCCCTAACCCTAAAACTAGCCCTAATCGTAACACCAGTTCTTACATTAGCCATAGCCCTGTGCTAACAGAAAAGCTAGCTCTAATCTGAGACCTAAACGTAGCTTTAAACCTAACCCTAAACAAAACCTAGACCTATACCTAACCCTAGCTCTAACCCTATTCCTTACCCTAAGCAAAATCTTCACCCTGATGCTACCCTAGTCCTAATCCTAATCCTTAGCCTACCCCAAACCAGAACACTATTACTAGTCCTAACCCTAGCCCTCATTCTAACTCTAACCTTAACCCAAATCCTGACCCTAACCCTGACCCTTATTCTGACCCTAACTCTAACCCTAGGATTAAACCTGATCCTAACCCTAAACTGAACCCTAACACTAGCCCTATGGGTAACCCTATACTTAAACCAAACCCTAACACTCGAACTAGACAAAAACCTAATCCTAAATCTAGACATAACTCTAGCTCCAGACCTAAACAAAAACCTAGCCTTAGCCCTAACAATAATCCTTAAACTAACCCAAACACTACCTCTACCTCTAGACCTAAACCTAGTCCTAATTCTGGCCATAACCCTAACCCAAACACTGTCCCTTTCTGTAACACAAATCCTAGCTCTAAATTTTATGCTAAACCAAAATATAGCCATAACCCTAACAATAGACCTAGCCATAACACTAACTCTAGGTCTTACATTACATATAGCCCTAATGTTAGCCCCAAACCTCATACCAAACCTAGCTCTAACCGTAAACCTAACCCTAACCCTAGACCTAACCCTAACCCTAAACCTTGCCTTAACCTAATCCTAGCTCAAACACTAACCTTGCCCAAATATAAATCTAGACCTAACCCTAACCCTAACCCCAGTCCTAATCCTAACCATAACCAAGGCCAAACCCTAGTTCTAACTCTATCCATTACCCTAAACATAACCCTTACCCTAAAGCTAAACCTATCTCTAAACATAATCCTAACCCTAAACCTATATGTCACACTAACCCTAACCATTGCCCTAGCCCTAACCATAGCTCAAACCCTAACACTTACCATAAACCCAACCCTAACACTAACCTAGGCTTAACCCTAAACCTAACCCTAACCCTAATCCTAACCATAACCCTAGCTCTAAACCTATCCATTACCCTAAACATAAGCCTAATCCAAATGTTAACACTAGGCCTAACTCTAAACCTATCTCTAACACTAACCCTATCCATTTCCTAAAACTAACTTGAACACTAAACTTAGCCTTATTAATTACTCTAACCCAATCCCTAATCCTAATGCTAAATCAATACCTAAACCTAAATCATAACCTAAACCAAACCCTAAACAAGACACTTACCCTAACAATACACCTAGCTTTAAACCAGACCCTTTTCCCAAACCTAACCCTTACAATAGACCTAGACATAAACCTAACCTTAACACTATCCCTAAGTTAACCCGAACTAACATTAGCCATTAGACCTAATTCTCGCCCTAAACCTAACACAAACACAAGCCCTCATCCGAGCCCTAAACCTAGCCTTAATCCTAACCTGAACCCTAACCCTATCCCAATCCCTAATTTCAACCCTCGCCCTAGTTCGGAACCTAGGTATAACCACACCCCTTCCCCTAACCTAACCCTAATCCTAATCCAACACTAACATTATAGCTAACCCTACCCTATACCTAACACTAACCCTAGCTCTAATCCTAGCCCTAATTTAGTGCTGATCGTAACCCTAACTCTAACCCTACTTTTTAGACTAACTCTAGCTCTTACCCTACACCTATTTCTCGTACTAACTCTATCTGTTACCATAATCCTAACACTAGCCATAACCTAACCCCTAAACCTAGCCCAAGTTCTAACCCTAGATCTAACCATAACTCTAAATATAACCCTAACCCTAAGCCTGAACCTCACCCTACCAGTAGCCCTAACACTATCACTAATCCTAAAACTAGTTCTAAACCTAGCTGTGGCTCTAAAACAAAACTGAGCCCTATCCCTAACTCTAACACTAACCTAACTCTAACATCAGACCAGACATTAGACCTAGCCCTAATTCTTGCCCTAACCCTAACACAAAACCTAATCCTACACCTACCATAACTCCAACCTTATTTCTAGTGTTATCCCTAACCCTAAAACTAACACTGACCTTGACTCTGACCCTAACACTAACCCTATTTCAAATCATCACTCTAATCATAACCTAACCCTAACACTAGACCTAGACCTAACCCTAACCCTAAAATTAGCCCTAATCCTAACCCTAGTTCTTATATTGGCCATAGCCCTACCTAACCATAACTTAATCTAAAACCTAGCAATAACCCTAACCCTAACACTAGCTTTAACCCTAACTTAACTCTAAACCTAACCTAACCCTAGCCTTAATCCTAACCATAACCCTAGCCCTAACTCTAGCTTTAATCCTGTCTATTACCTTAACCCTAACACTAACCCTAATACTAATCCTAGGATAACCCTAACTTTATCCAGAACCCTTATCCTATTCATTACCATAAACCTAACTTGAACCCTAAATCTAACCATATGCATTATCATAGCCCTAAACATAATCTAACCTAATTTGAGCCCTAACCCTAAACCTTAACCTAAACAAACCCTAACCTTTACCCTGACCCTAATAATACCCCTATCTCCAAAAGTGACCCTAACCGTCAACCTAACATTACACTTACATAGCCATAAACCTAACCATGAAACTATGCCTAACCATAACCCTAGACCTAACATTAGTGCTAGGCCTAATGTTAGCCCTTATGCTAAAAAAAAAAAAAAAAAAAAAAAAAAAAAAAAAAAAAAAAAAAAAAAAAAAACCCTAATCCTGGCCCTGAACCTAGCCTTAATCCAAACCCTAACCCTATCACTAGGCCTAACCCTAAAGTGAACCCTCATCCTAGCCCTTAACCTAGCTATATATTATACTGTACCCTAACCCGAGTTCTAACCCTAGCCCTAAACCAAGGCCTATCCCTAATACTAAACCTAGCTCTAATCCTAGACCAAATTTAGCCCTAACCCTACATCTAATCATATCCCTAGCCCTAAGACTAACTCTAACTCTTGCCCTAGCCCTAGCCCTAGCACTAATTTTAACATTATACCTTACCATGACCTAAAGCCTAGCCCTAACCCTAGCCCCAAACTTAGCCCTAGCCCTAAACTTAGATCTAACCCTCACTCTAAATCTAACCCTAACCTAAAACCTAAACCTCACCCTAACACTAGTCCTAATCCTAATGCTAATTTGAAAACTATCCCTCATCATAGCCATAGGTTTCAAACAAAACTGAGCTTCACCTCTAATCCTAAACCTTAACCTAAACCAATCCCTAACACTATGCCTAGCCCTTACCCTAGCCCTAATTTGAGCCTAAACCTAACTGTACAACTAATAATGACCCTGACTCTGATCCTAAAACTAACCTTAGCTCTAAACATCACCCACACCCTAAACCTAACCCAAACACTAAACCTAGCCCTAAACCTAATCCTAAAACTAGCCTTAATCATAATGCCAGGTCTTACATTAGCAATAGCCCTAACCCTAACACAAAACCTAGCCTTAATCTGAACCCTAACCCTAGCTTTAACCTTAACACTAACACTAACTCTAACCCTAACCCTAGCTCTAACCCCATCCCTTACCCTATGCCAACCCTCACCCTAATGCTACCCTAGTCCTAACCCTAATCCTTAGCCTACCCCAAACCCTAACTCAATTACTAATCCTAACTCTAGGCCTCATTCTATCTCTAACACTAACCCAAACCCTAAGCCTATCCCTGACCCTTATTCTGACCCTAAATCTAACCCTAGGTCTAAGCCTGACCCTAACCCTAAACCAAACACTAACACTAGCCCTATGGGCAAACCTATACCTAAACCTAACCATAACATTAACACTAGACCTAAACTTAATCCTAAATATAGCCATAACTCTAGCCATAGCCCTAAACAAAAAACCTAGCTCCAGCATTAACAATAACCATTAGTCTAACACAATGACTAACGATACCCCTAGAACTAACCCTAGTAAATTTGTGTTTCTAACCGAAAATCCAATGCTAACCTGAACACTGACCCTTACCCTAATACTAACCCTAGTTCTAAACCTTATCCTAACCCAAAACTTCCCTAACACTAGACCTATCCATAACCCTAATCTTAAAACTAGCCATAACCATAATCCTAGTTCTTACATTACCCATAGTCCTAACACTAACCATAAATCTCCTCCCAAAAACTAGCCCTAAATGTAGCACTAAAACTAGCTGTAAGCCTAATCCTAACGTTAGCCCTAGCCCTAACTCTCACACTTGCCTTGTCCAATATCATAGAAATTTGAAGAAAACTAGGGCCGGCCTGGAGCTCTCTGTGCAGATGGAAGGCTCGGCTGTGTGGTTGCTCTCGGCTCAGTGGGAAGTCAGAAGTCTTGGCCTCGCATGTGCTCTCAGCTCAGATGGAAGTCTCAGCTGTGTGTGAGCTCTTGGCACAGAGGGAAGTCTTGTCTGCAGTTTCGCTCTAGGCTCAGACAGAAGTCTCTGCTGTGTAGGCGCTCTTGGCGCAGAGGACAGGTGGCACAGAACACAGAGGCTTGCTTGTGGGTCACCAGGCCAAGCTCTGGACACGGCCAAAGGTCACCCCGGAACCACCCACCTCACCAAACACCATACACAGGTAACAGATGGAATGCATCTTGGAAAACCTTACTCACCATCTATCAGTGACCGTGGCTACCAGCTCAGTTCTGAGGCTGCTCAGGTACCCGGTTTCCAACTCCCCTACCTCCAGCTGTGATAACTCAAGATTTTTCTCACAAGCTTTTTTTTGGGGGTGGGGGGTGTAGCTATCAATAAAGAACAGCAACTGTACAGGTACCTGGTTTCCAATTCAGAGACTAAGAGTAGGGAGGCTCCAGGTAGAAGTCAAGCCCTCTCAAACTGGCTACTGTGTCCACCACCCTTAGCACAGAGACTCAAGCTAGGAATAGACAACTCCACCTACTGGAAGAAAACAGAGTTCTGAGAGACTTTTCTATTCTCGCTCTTCTCATCTATTCTCCTCTACCCTTCCCCCTCTGGCCCTCACAATCTCAAAATACATGAAACCAAGAACTTTGCATGAAATTGGACTTTAAGAACTGAATCACCAGAATTGTTTAATATAGAGGAATGCATAGGCCCACCTCATCCCCTTTTATTTTTTATTATTTTCATTCTCCCTTTCTTTCTTTCTTGTTTTTTTTTCTTCTTTTTTCTTCCTCCCTCTATCCCACTTTCAACCTCCAAACTTTTACTATTTATACATAGGGTAATTTTATGAATACTGATAAGAAATTTGAATTTATACATTCTTCTATAAATTACCCCTGTCTATTCATTACAGTTTCTCCTCCAATTTACTAAGATAGATTAATCTCATACCCTCACTCCTTTCTGCCTTAACATAGCATTCTACCCCTGACCATCAGTTCTCTATACACCACCAGAAATGGTATGCCTTTTATGAAACTATGACTATATTCTGAATAATAATTGAAGCCAACATCTGTAGACATAGAATCTAAATATAAAATGTATTTATAATGGATAGGCTTAGGCTTCAGCTTATGGTTAGATTTAGAGTTAGGATTTGATCTATGGTTAGGGCTAGGACTAAGGGTAGGGCAAGGGTTAGGACTAGGTTTAAGGTTAGGGTTATGGTTATGGTAAGGGATAGGGTTAGAACTAGTGATAGGCTAGTGTGAGAGGTAGAGTTAGGGCTAGGGCTAGGGTTATGTTTAGGGATAGGGCTAAGTTAGGGCTAGGTTTAGTGTTAGGTTTAGACCTCAGGTTAGGGTTAGAGTTAGGGTTATATGTAGGGTAACGGAGTGGGTTATAGCTAAGTTTTGGGCTAGGGCGAGGGTTAGTATTAGGGTTAGGGCTAGGTTAGGGTTAGGGTTATGATTAAGGCTAGTCTTAGGGCTAGAATTAAGGCTACTGTTTGTGTTAGTGTTAGGGCTAATATGAGAGCTAGGGCTAATGCCAGGTCTAGGGTTACAGTTAGGGATAGATTTAGTGTTAGGTTTATGGCTTGGTCCAGTGTAAGGTTTAGGTTTAGGTTAAGGGTTATTTTTAGATCTAGGGTTATTATTAGGGCCAGTTTCAAGTTTAGGGTTTGGTTTATGTTAGAGGTAAGTTTTAGAGCTTGAATTAGCATTAGGTTTAGGGTGAGGGTTAATGACAGAATTAGATTTAGGGTTTAGATGTGGTTTAGTGTAATGGATAGAGTTAAGGTTAGGCCTAAGGTTTAGCATAAGGGTTAGGGTTATAATTAGGGTAATGGATAGGGTTAGTCCTAAGATTAGGGTTAGGGATATGTATAGGACTAGAGTTTTTGTTTAGGTTAGGGTTAGGTTTAAGTTTAGGGTTAAGGCTAGATTTAGGACTCAGATTAAGGCTAGGTTTTGGGTTAAGTTAGGGCTAGGGTTAAGGCTATGGGTAAGCTACGAAGTAGGATTATGATTAGCACTAGTTATAGGGTTAGGGTTAGGGCTAGGTCTAGTGTTAGGGTTCGGTTTATGGTTATGACAATATTTAGAGCTGGATTTAGTGTTAGGGTCAGAGTCAGTGTCCATATTACTTTTCAGGTTAGATGTAAGACTGGAATTAGAGATAGGTGTAGGGCTAGGTGTAAGGTTAGGGTTTGGTTTAGGTTAAGGGTTAGGATTAGGGCTATGACTCAGTTTTGTTTTAGGGCTAGGGGTAGGGTTAGGGCTAGTTTTAAGATTAGTTTTAGGGTTAGGGTTAGTGTTAGTGTGAGGTTTAGGCTTAGGTTTATGGTTAGATTTATAGTTAAGTTTAGATCTAGGGTTTGAGGTAGGGTGAAGGATAGGGCTACTGTTAGGGCTAAGTTTAGGGCTAGGTTTAGGGTGATGGTAAGGGATTGGTTTAGAACTCGCTATAGGGCTAGCATGAGAGTTAGTGTTAGTCTTAGGGCAAGGGTTAGTGTTAGGGTTAGGCCTAGGTTTAGGGCTAGGGTTAATGTTAGGTTTAGGGTTAGGGTTAGGTTTAGGGTAAGGGTTGGGATTACAGCTAGTTTTATGGCCTGGGTGAGTGTTATAATTAGGGTAAGTGTTAGGTTTATGATTAAGGTGAAGTTTATGTCTAGGATATGGGCTAAGCTTTGTGTTAGGGGTAGAATTAGGATGAGAGCAAGGGCAAAAGTCAGGTCTACGGTTACAGTTAGGGATAATTCAGGATTAGAATTGTAGCTAGGTCTATTTTAAGGGTTTAGGTTTATGGTTAGGGTCAAGTTTAGAGCTAGGGTATTATTAGGGTTAGGGTCAGGTTTAGGGTTAGGGTCAGGTTAAGGTTTTGGTTTAGGGCTCGAAATTAGCAATATTGTTAAGGATAGTGTAATGATAGTTTTAAGTTTAGGGTTCAGGTTAAGTGTAGGGTAATTTATAGGGTTAAGGTTAGGTATAGGATTAGGGTTGGGCCTAGGGTTAGCATAAGGATTAGGGTTATCATTAGATTAATGGATAGATTAGAGCTAGGGTTAGGGATAGGGTTATGCTAAGGATTAGGTCTAGGCTTAGGCTTAGGCTTAGGGTTAGGGCTTTTAGGATTAGGATTAGCTTTAGGGTTAAAGCTAGGGTAGACCTTGGATTAGGGCTAGGTTTTGCAATAGGTTAGGGCTACAGCTAATGTAAGAACTTGTTATGATTCAGGCTAGTTTTAGGGTTAATGTTAGGGCTAGGTATAGTTTTAAAGTTAGGTTTAGGGTTGGGGTGGTGTTTAGAGCTAGGGTTACTTTTAGTATTAGGGTCAGTGTTCAGGTTAGTGTTTTGGTTAGAATTAAAGCCAGAATTAGGTCTAGGGGAAGAGTTAGTGTTTGGCTTAGGCTAAGGTTATTGTTAGGGCTATGTCTAGGTTTTTCATTAGGTCTAGGGTTCGAGCTTTGGCTAGATTTATGGTTAGGTTTATGTCTAGGACTACTGTTAGTGTTCAGTTAAGGGTTAGGTTCAGATAGTTTTAGGTTTAGGTTAGCATTAGGTTTAAGTTTAGGATTAGGTTAGCATTTGAGGTATCTTATGTTTAGGGTTAGGGGTAGGTTAGGTTCACTGTTAGATCTAGGTTTAGGTTTATGTTTAGAGTTAGGGTAGGTTTACCTTTTAGTCTAGTGTTATCATTAGGGTTAAGTTTAGGGTTAGAGTAAGGGATAGGGTTCAATCTAGGGTTAGGGCTTGGGTTAAGGTTAGGATTAGGGCTGGGTTAGGTTTAGGGTTTGACCTTGGGTTAGTGTTATGGTTAGATTAAGTGTAAGGTTTAGGGATTGAGCTAGTTTATGGCTAGGGTATGGGTTAGGTTTACAGTCTGGGCTAGGGTAGATTTACAGTTAGGTTAAGGGCTAGGGTAGCCTTATTTTTAGGGTATTTGTTAGCATAATGGATAGAATTAGAGCTAGGGTTTGGGCTATGGTTAGAGTTAGGATTAGGGCTAGAATTAGGGTGAGGTTTAGGGTTTGGGCTAGGGTTATTTTATGGTAAGTTTTAGTGTTTGAGCTAGGGTTAGGGCTAGAATGAGGGTTAGGGTTAGGGTTAGGTCTAAGTTTTAGGTTTAGATTTATGCTTAGGGTTAGGTTTTGGGCTGTTATTCAGGCTGGGTTTTGTGTGAGGTTAAGGGCTACTGTTAGGTATATGGGTAATGTAAGAGCTAGAGTAATGATTATGGCAATATTTAGAGTTCATCTAGTGTTAGGGTTAGTTTTTGGCATAGAATAAGGTTTAGAGCTATGGTTTTTGTTAGGGTAAATGCCAGGGTACACGTTAGGATTAGGTTTAGGGTAAGGTCCAGAATGAGGTCTAGGTTTAGGTTCTAGGGGTAGAGTTAGTGTTTGGTTTAAGTTAAGGGTTATTGTTAGGGCTAAGGCTAGGGTTATGGCTATATTTAGGATTACGTTTAGGTCTAGGGCTAGTGTTATTGTTAGGTTTAAGTTTCGGGTTAATTGTAGGCTAGTGTTAGTTTTTGGATAAGGGTTAGGGGCAGGTTTGAACCTAGGTTTATTGTTAGGGTCAGAATAAGGGTCAGGGTTAGAGTTAGGGTTTGGGTTAAGTTTAGAGCTAGAATGAGGGTTAGGTTAGGACTAGTAATAGAGTTAGGGTTTGGGGTAGGCATAGAGTTAGTGTTAGGACTAGGGTAGCAATAGGGTGAGGGTTTGACTAAGTATAAGAAATAGAGTTAGAACTAGGACTAGGACTAGGTATAGGGTTAGGTTAGAGCCAATGTTAGGATTAGGGTTAAAACTAGGTTAGGCCTTGGATTAGGGGTAGGTTTTGTGTTAGGTTTAGGACTGTGGCTAATTTAAACCGGCATTACAATTAGGGCTAGTTTTAGTGTTAGGTTTAGGGCGAGGTCTAATGTGAGGATTAGTTTTATGTATACGGTGATGTGTAGAGCTAGGGTTAGTGTTAAGGTCAGAGTCAGTGTTAGTATTAGTTCTAGGGTTATGGTTAGGACTCGAATTAGGGCTAGGGTTAGGGGCTAGCTGTAGGGTTAGACTTAGGGTCATTGAAATGGCTCAGTTTTGCTTTAGAGCTAGGGCTTGGGTTGGGACTAGTTTTCAAATTAGCGTTAGGGTTACGGCTAGTGTTTGGGTGTGGTTTAGACTTAGGTTTAGGGTTAGATTTAGAGTTAGGGTTAGATCTAGGTTTAGGGCTACAGCAAAGGGTAGGGCTAGGGTTAGGGCTAGGATTTGAGTTATTATAAGGGATAGGATTAGAACTAGAGTTAGGGCTAGGGCGAGAGTTAGAGTTAGTGTAAGGATTAGATTTAGGGTTAGAATTAAGTCTTTATTAGAGCTAGAATTAGAGCTAGGGTTCGTATTACGGCTGAGCCTAGGTTTATGGTTTGGGTTATGGTTATGGATATGGTTAGGTATGATGTTATAGCTAGCTTAGAACTAGGGCGAGGGTTAAAATTAGGTTTATGTCTATGGCAGGGTTAGGTTTAGGATTAAGGCTAGGATTAGTCCTAGGATTAGTGCTAGAGTTTGTTTTAGCATTAGGGATTCATTATGCCTACAGCTAATGTTAAGTCTAGGGTTATGGTTAGAAATAGTTTCAGGGTTAAGATCATTAAGGTTAGGATTAGGTTAATGGATATGATTAGGTTTAGGGTTCAGGTTAGGTTTAGGGTAATGTATAAGTTTAGAGTTAGGAATAGGTTTAGGGTTATCCTAGGATTAGCACTAGGGTTAGGATTAGGATTAGGGTAATGGATAGGGTTACAGCTTGGTTTAGGGCTAGGTTTATGGTTTGGATTAAGGCTAGGTTTAGCGTTAGGTTTTGGGATAGGTCAGGGGTTAATGTTAGGGTTAGGGTTAGGTTTAGGGTAAGGTTTAGGGCTAGAATTAGGGTTATGGTTAGGGTTAAAGGTAGTGTTACGGCTCCGATTACCGATAGGTTTGGGCTTAGGTTAGGGTAAGGTTTAGGGCTACAGCCAATATAAGAACTAGGGTTATGATTAGAACTAGTTTTAGGGTTAGGGTTAGGGCTAGGTCTAGGGTTAGGTTTAGGTTTAGGTTTTGAGTGATGTTTAGAGCTAGGGTTAGTGTTATGGGCAGAGTCGGGTTCAGGGTTTGTTTTAGGGTTAGGGATAGGACTCGAATTAGAGCTAGGTTTAGGGATAGGTGTAGGCTTAGGGTTTGGTTTATGTTAAACGTGAGGGTTAGGGCTATGGCTAGGTTGTTTTGTAGGGCTAGGGCTAGGTTAGGGCTATTTTTAGGACTAGCATTAGTGTTATAGCTAGTGTTAGTGAGAGGTTTAGCTTGGGGTTAGTGTTATATCTAGAGTTAGGTTTTGATATAGGATTAGGGCTAGAGCTAGGGTTAGGGCTAATGTAAAGGCAAGTGATAGGATTATGGTAAGGGATGGGGTTAGAACTAGAAATAGGGCTAGGACGAGAGTTAGAGTTAGTCAGGGCTAGGGTTAGGTTAGGTTTAGGGCTAAATTAGGGCTAGGATAAGTTCTAGTGTTTGTATTAGGGTTATGCCTAGTTTAGGCTTAGGTTTAGGTTTAGGGATAGGGTTAAAATTAGGGGAAGGGATGGGGTTTAAGCTAGAGTTAGGGCTAGGTCAAAGGTTAGAATTTCAGTTAGGACTGGGGTTATGGATTGATTTAGTAATAAGGCTAGGTTTAGAGCTAGATTGAGGGGTACGGTTTGTTTTAGGGTTATGGCAAGAATTAGGGGTAGGGCTAGTGTCAGGTCTAGGCTTACATTAGGCATAGATTGAGGGTTAGATTTATGGCTAGGTCTAGTGTAAGGTTTCGGGTTAGGGTAAGGGTCAGGTTTAGAGTGAGGTTTATTATTAGGGTTAGAATTAGGTTTCAGGTTTGGTTTACGTTAGGGTTTCAGTTTAGATTGAATTAGCATTAAGATTTGGTTAGGATAATGATAGGTTTTGGTTTAGGGTTCATGTTATGTGTAGGGTAATTGATAGGGTTAGAGTTAGCAAAATGGTTATGGTTAGGCCTAGGGTTAGCCTTAGGGTTATGGTTGTGCTCAGGGTAAGGGATAAAGTTAGGGCTAGTGTTATGGTTATTATTAGGGCTATAGTTAGGTTTAGGCCTAGGGTTAGGGTTAGGTTTAGGTTTAGGGTATGGTTTAGAGTTTGAACTATGGTTAGCACTAGGGCAAGTGTTAGGTTTAGGGTTAGGTCTAGGTTATATTTATGGTTAGGTTCAAGGTTAGTGTTAAGATTAGGGCAAGTGTTATCATTAGGTTTAGGGTATTGGATAGGGTTTGATGTCGTGTTAGGGTTAGGGTTAAGATTAAGTTTAGGCTTTAGGTTATGGTTAGGGATTGGTTTAGTGTTAGGTTTAGGGTAATGGTTAGGGTTTGAGCAAGGGTTAGCTCTATGGCAAAGGTTAGGTTTATGGTTATGTCTAGGGTTAGGGTTAGGTTAGATATAGGGTAAGGTCTAAGGTTATCATCAGAGTTAGGGTTAGGGTTAGGGTAATGTGTAGGGTTAGAGCTAGGGTTAAAGCTAGGGATATCATTAAGTTTAGGGTTACAGTTAGAGTAATATATAGGCTTAGAGCTAGGGTTAAGGGCAGGGTTAAGGTTAGTATTAGGGCTAGGGCTTAGGTTAGGTTTAGGCCATGGGTTAGTGTTAGGGCTAGGTTAAGTTTAAGGCTTAGGGATTGAGCTAGGGTTTGGACTAGGGCGAGGATTAGGGTTAGAGTCAGTGTGAGGGTTAGGGCTAGGGTTAGCTTTAGGGTTATGGTTAGGGTTAGGGTAATGGATAGAGTTAGATGTAGGTTTTGGCCTATAGTGATGGCTAGTTTCAGTGTTAGTGATATGGCTAAGTCTAGTGTTAGGGATATCTGTTTTGTTAGGGTAAGGTTTAGAGCCAGGGCTTGTGTTAGGGTAAGGGTCAGTGTTCGGTTTAGGGTTAGGTTTATTGTTAGGATGAGCATTAGGACTAGGATTTGGTCTAGGGGTACGGTAAGTGTTTGGGTTAGGTTAAGGGTTGTTATTATTAGGGCTAGGACTAAGTTTTTGTTTAGGGCTAGGCCTAGAGTTATCACTAGATAATAGATTAAGTGTAGGTCTAGGTCTAGGGTTAGTGTAAGTTTTAGTTATAGGGATACAGGTAGTGCCAATGTTAGGGGTCAGTTTAGGGTTAGGGTCAGGTTTAGACGTATGGTTAGTGTTAGGGTCAGAATAAGGGTCAGGGTTAGTGTTAGGGTTTGGGATAGTGATAGAGCTAGATTGAGGATTAGGGTTAGGACTAGTAATAGAGTTAGGGTTTGGGTTCAGTTAAAAATTAAGTTTAGGACAAGAGTAGCTTTAGGGTTATAGTTTGGCTTAGGGTAATTTATAGGGTTAGCACTAGTGTTAAGGCTAGGGTTAAAGTTAGGGTTATGGCTAGGGTTAGATTTAGGGTTAGGGTTAAAGCTAAGGTTAGAGCTTGGATTAGGTCTAGGCTAGGTTTTGTGTTAGCTTTAGGGCTACCGCTAATGTAAGAACTAGGGTTACAATGAGGGCCAATTTTAGGGTTAGTGTCACATCTAGGTTTAGTGTTGGGTTCACTTTAGGGTTAGGGTTATGTTTAGGGTAATGGATAGGTTAGGGTGTTTAGGGTTAGCAAATGTGTTAGGGTTAGGCCAAGGGTTAGCATTAGGGTTAGGATTAGGGTTAGGATTAGGGTAATGGATAAGGTTAGAGCTAGGGTTAGGGCTAGGATTATTGTTAGTGTTAGTGTTGGGGTTAGTGTTAGGTTTAGGGATAGTGCAAGGATTAAAGTTAGGGTTAGGTTTAGGGTAAGGGTTAGGACTTGGTTTAGGTTTAGAGTTAGGGTTAAAGCTAGGGTTGGGGCTTGCATTAGGACTAAATTTTGGGTAACATTAGGGCTAGTATTAGGGATATGGCTAATGTTAGTACTAGAGTTATGATTAGGGCTAATTTTAGGGTTACGGTTAGGGCTAAGTCTAGTTTTATGGTTAGGTTTAAGTTCAGGGTGATGTTTTGAGCTACGATTAGTGTTACGTTCAAAGTCAGGGTCAGGGTTAGTTTTAGTGATGGGGATAGGACTTGAATTAGGGGTAGGATTAGGGCTAGATGTAGGGTTAGGTTTTGGTTTAGGTTGAGGGTTAGGGTTAGTGCTATGACTTGTTATGTTTTAGGGGTAAGGATAAAGTTAAGGGTAGTTTTATAATTAATATTAGTATTATTGCTAGTGATAGGGTGAGTTTAGGCTTAGGGGTACATTTAGTGTTAAGGTTAATTCTAGGGTAAGGACTATAGCTATGGTTGGGGCTAAGGTTAGGTCTAGTGTTTGGCTAATTGTAAGTGATACAGTTAGAACTAGGAATAGAGCTAGGGCTATAGTTAGAGTTAGTCTTAAGACTAGGATTAGTGTTAAGTTTAGGGATAAATTAGGGCTAGGAATATGTCTAGGATTGGTGTTAGGGTTAGGCCTATGGTTAGGGATAAGTTTAAGATTAGGATTAGGGTTAGGTTTAGGGGAAGGGATGGGGTTATAGCTAGGTTTATGTTTAGGGCGATGATTAAAATTAGGTTTAGGTATAGGGTTAGTTTTCTGTTAGAATTAAGGCTAGATTTTGGGTTAGGATGAGGGCTAGGGTTTGTGTTAGGGTTAGGGCAAGTTTTAGGGATAGGGATAATGTCAGGTTTAGGGTTATGGCTAGGGATAGTTATAGGGTTAGGTTCATGGCTAGGTCTAATGTTAAGTTTAGGGTAAGGCCTAGGTAATGAGTAAGGTGTATTTTTAGGGTAAGGGTCAGGTTTCGGGTTTGTGTTAGGTTAATTATTAGGGTTAGTCCTCAAATTATCATTAGGGTTAGAATTAAGGTTAGGTTTATGGATAAGTTTAGGTTTAGGATTCAGGATAAGATTAGGGTAATTGGTAGGTTTAGGGTTAGTGATAGGGTTAGTGTTAGGCATAGGGTTAGCATTTGGGTTAGGGTTATTGTTAGGGTAATGAACAGCATTAGATCTAGGGTTAGGGCTAGGGTTTTGGATAGGATTAGGCCTAGATTTAAGGTTAGGTCTAGGCCTAGGGTTAGGGTTTGGGTTAGGTTTAGGGTACAGGTTAGAATTTGAGCTAGGGATAGTGCTATGGTAAGGTTTAGATTTAGGATTATGTCTATGGTTAGATTTAGGTAAGGTTAGGGTTAGTTTTAGGGAGTAGGGCAAAGGTTATCTTTAGAGTTATATTAATGGATAGTGTTAGAGTCAGGGTTAGGGTTTTATCTAGGGTTAAGGCCACGATGAGGGTTAGGTTTAGGGTTAGGTCTAGGATTAGGTTTACAATTAGGATTAGAGCTAGGGTTATCATTAGGGTTAAGATTCGGTTTAGGGTAGTGGATAATTTTAGAGATAGTATTAGGGCTAGTG
The DNA here is from genome assembly GCF_047511675.1 of Marmota flaviventris. Taxonomy (NCBI): domain Eukaryota; kingdom Metazoa; phylum Chordata; class Mammalia; order Rodentia; family Sciuridae; genus Marmota; species Marmota flaviventris. The sequence continues at coordinate 18,844 of NW_027288443.1, forward strand.
TTAACATTATGATTAGGGCTAGGATTAGCATTAGGTTTAGGGCTAGGGCTAGGGTTATGTTTAGGGTTCGGTTTTGGGTTTTATCTAGGGTTGGGTCTAAGGCGAGGGTTAGTGTTAGCTTGAGGGTTAGGCTTACGGTAAGGGATAAGGTTAGGTTAGGGTTAGGGTTACGCTTTGGGCTAGATTTAGACCTAGGATTAGAGCTAGGTTTTGTGTTAGGTTTAGAGCTAGTTTTAGTGCTATGGTAATGTAAGGGTTATGTTTACAGTTATGGCTAGGTCTAGTGTAAGGTTTAGGTTTCAGTTAGGGTCAGTTTTATAGCTAGGGTTAGTGTTAGTGTCAGGGTCTGTGTTTGGATTAGGGTTAGGGTTAGGGCTAGAGCCAGAATTAGGATTGGTTATGCCTAGAGATAAGGTTAGTGTTTGGCTTAGGTTAAGGGTTTCCATTAGAGCTAGGGCTAGTTTTTTGTTTAGGTCTTGGTTAAAGATATGGCTAGATTTATTATTAGGTTTGATCTAGGGCTAGTATTATGGTTACGTTTAGATATAGGGTTACAGGTAGGGCTAGTGTTAGGGTTTGGTTTAGGTTCAGGGTCAGAATAAGGGTCAGGGTTAGGGTTAGATTTTGGGTTATGATTATAACAAGAATGAGGGCTAGGGTTATGACTAGTAATAGGGTTAGGTTTGGGGGTAGACTATGGATTAGTTTTAGGACTAGGGGTAGCATTAGTGTTGGGGTTTGGCTAGGGTAAAATATAAGGTTAGAGCTAGGGTTAGAGCTAGGGTTCAGGTTAGGGTTAGGGATAGTGTTAGGTTTAGGGTTAGTGTGAAATCTAGGTTTAGGTATCAGATTTGGACTAGGTTTTGGTTAGCATTATGTTTAAGGTTACGGCTAATGTATGATCTAGGTTTATGATTAGAATTAGTTTTAGAATTAGGGTTAGGACCAGGTCTAGTGTTAGATTAAGGTTTAGGTTTAGGGTGATGTTTAGAGGTAGGGTTAGTGTTAATGTCAGAGACAGGTTTAGGGGTAGATTTAGGGTTAAGATTAGGACTCAAATTAGGGCTAGGCTTAGGGCTAGATATAAGGTTAGGGTTTGGTTTAAGTAAAAGTTTAGGGTTAGTGTTATGGCTCAGTTTTGTTTTAGGTCTAAGCCTATGGTTAGGGCCTGTTTTAGGATTAGCGTTAGGGTTAGGGCTAGTGTTAGGGTTAGGGTTAGTTGTAAAATTAGGGTTAGATTTAGAGTTAGGTTTAGATCTAGGGTTAGAGCAAAATGTAAGATTAGGGCCAGGGTTATTCTAGTCTATGGCTAGGAATAAGATTATGGTAAGTGATAGGGTTAGAATTAGAGCTAGGGCTAGGGCAAGAGTTATAGTTAGTCTTAAAGCTAGGATTAGGGTTAGGTTTAGGATTAGGGCTAGGGTTAGTGTTAGGGTTCGTCCTAGGATTAAGGTTAAGGCTAGGTTTAATGTTATTGTTAAGGTTTAGGTTAGGTTTAGGGTAAGCAATGCAGTTCTAACTAGGTTTATGGCTAGGGAAGTGGTTAGAATTAGGGTTAGGGTTATGATTAAGGCTACATTTTATTCTAGGATAAGATCTAGTGTTTGTGTTTGGGTTAGGGATAGGATTAGGGCTAGGGATATTGTCAGGTCTAGGGTTACATTAGAGATAGGTTTCAGTTTGTTTATGGTTAGGTCTAGTGTAAGGGTTAGATTTAGGGTAAGGGTCAAGTTTCAAGCTATGTGTATTATTAGGGCCATATTTGGCTTAAGGTTTGGTTTAGGTTAATGTTTAAGTTTAGGACTCGGATTAGCATTAGGGTTTCAGTTAGGGTTAGGGAAATGAATAGGCTTAGGTTTAGGGTTTATGTTAGTTTTGGAATGGATAGGTTTAGGGATTGTGATAGGGTTAAGCCTAGGATTAGATTTAGGGTTAGGATTGTGGTTAGGGTAGTGGATAGAATTAGAGCTAGGTTTACGGCTAGGCTTATGGTTATGATTAGGGTTAGGGTTAGAATAGTTGATATAATTAGAGCTATGGTTAGGGCTATGGTTAGGATTAAAGCTAGTGTTAGGTTTGGGTTTGGGATACAGCTAGGATTATGTTAAGGGTAAAGTTTAGGCTTTGAGCTAGGGTTAGGTCCAAAGCTAGGCTCAGGGTCAGGGTTAGGGCTAAGGTTAGGTTAAGGATTACACTTAGGGCTATGTTCAAGCCTAAAATTAGGGCTAGGTTTTGTGTTAGTTTAGGCCTATGGTTAGGGCCATGGGTAATGTAAGAGCTAGGGTTATGATTAGGGCTAGTTTTAGGGTTAGGGTTATGGCTAGGTCTAGTATTATGATTAGGTTTTGTTTAGAGTGAGCTTTGGAGCTAGGATTATGTTAGGGTCAGGGCCAGTGTTCAGGTTAGAGTTAGTGTTACCTTTATTGCCAGAATTAGGACTAGGGTTACGTCTAGAGGTAGGGTTAGTGTTTGGGTTAAGTTACGGGTTATTGTTAGGGCTAGGGCTAGGTTGTTGTTCAGGTCTAGGGCTAGAGATATGGCTAGATTTAGGATTAGGTTTAAGTCTAGGGCTAGTGTTAGGTTTAGGTTTAAGTATATGATTACTGGTAGGGCTAATGTTAGGGTTCAGTTTCGGGTTAGGGTTAGGTTTATACCTGCTGTTAGTATTAAGGTCAGAATAAGTGTAAGGGTAAGGGTTTGGATTTGGGTTAGACCTGGAATGAAGGTTAGGTTTAGGCCTAGTAATAGGGTTAGGGTTTGGGTTAAGCTGAGAATTAAGATTACGACTAGGGTTAGCATTAGGTTTAGGGTTTAGCTTAAGGTCATGGATAGGGTAAAACTAGGGTTAGATCTAGGGTTAGGTTATGAATTAGGGCTAGTTTTAGGGTTAGGGTTAAACTAGGGTTAGCACTCAGCTTAGGGCCAGGTTTTGGGTTAGTTGGGGCTAGTGTTAGGCCTACAACTAATGTATAAACCAGGGTTATGATTAGGGCTACTTTTGGGGTAAGTGTTATGGCTAGATCATGTATGAGGTTTAGGGTTACCATTTTCATGATGTTTAGAGCTAGGGTTAGTGTTAGTGTCAGGGTCAGTGTTCGGGTTATAGTTAGGGTTAGGGTTAAACCCAGAATTATCATTAGAGTTAGGTCTAGGTGTAGGATTAGTGTTTGTGTTAGGTTAGGGTTTATCATTAGGGCTAGGGCTAGGTTTTTGTTTAGGTGTAGGGCTAGACATATGGGTAGAGTCAAGATCACGTTTAGGTCTAGGGCTAGTGTTATGTTTAGGTTTAGGTATAGGTTTATTGCTAGTGGTAGTGTTAGGGTTTGGTTTATGTTTAGGGTCAGGTTTAGACATACTGTTCCTGTTAGGGTCAGAATAAGTGTCAGGGTTAGGTTTAGGTTTTGGGGTTATGGTTAGAGCTAGAAAGAGGGCTAGGTTTAGGACTAGTAATAAGTTGAGGTTTTGGGTTAGGCTATAGTTTATGGTTAGGTTTTAGGCTATATTTAGTGTAGGTGTTAGGTTTCAGGTAGGGGCCAAATTTGAACTAGGGGTATTATTAGGGTCAGCTTCAGGTTTAGGGATTTTTTTAGGTTAGGGTTTAGGGTTAGGGCTCGAATTAGCATTAGGGTTTGGTTTAGGGTAATGATAGGGTTTGGTTTAGGGTTCAGGTTAGATTTAGCATAATGGATAGGATTACGGTTGGGGATAAGGTTAGATTTAGGCACAGGGTTAGCATTATACTTAGGGTTATGTTTAGGGTAATTGATAGGGTGGCTAAATTTAAGGCTAGGGTTATGGATAAGATAAGGACTAGGGTAAGTGTTAGGGTTATGGGTTTGTTTCGTGTTAAGTTTAGGGATAGAATTATGGCTAGGGCAAATGTCAGGTCTAGGATTTTGGCTAGCGTTAGTTTCGGGTTAGGTTTATGGCTAGGTCTAGTATAAGGATTAGGTTTAGTGGTAGGTTCAGGGTTATAGCTAGGTATATTATCATGGGTAGGGGCAGAGTTATGGTTTGTGTTGGGTTAAGGTTTAGGGTTAGGGCTTGAATTAGCATTAGGCCTAGAGTTAGGATAATGATAGGATTAGGTTTAGGGTTCAGGTTAGGTTTAGGTTAATGAAATAGGTTAGGGTTAGGGACAAGTTTAGGGTTAGGCCTAGGGTTACCTTAGAGTTATGGTAATGATTAGGGTAATGGATAGGGTTAGAGCTAGTGATAGGGGGAGGGTTATGGTTAGAATTCTGGCTAGGGTTAGGGTAAAGTTTAGGACTATGTTCTGGGTTAGGGTTAGGTTTAGGGTTACGTTTAAAGCTAGGGTTAAGGCTAGGGCTTGGTTTGGGGTTTGATTAGGGCTAGGATTAGGGCTATGGTAATGTACGAACTAGTGTTGCAATTAGTGCTAGTTTTAGGGTTAGGGTTAGGGCTTGGTCTAATGTTATGTTTAGGTTTAGAGTTAGGGTGATGTTTAGAGCAAGAGTTATTGTTAGGGTGAGTGTCAGAGTCAGGGTTAGGTTAAGAGTTAGTGTTAGAACTCAAATGAGGGCTAAACTTAATAGTAGTTGTATTTTTAGGGTTTGGTTTAGGTTAAAACGCTCAGTTTTGTTTTAGTCCTATGGTTAGGGTTAGGGCTAATGTTAGTGTTAGGCTTAGGCTTAGTGTTAGGGTTAAATTTGGAATTAGGGTTACACCTCGGGTGAGGGCTAGAACTAAGGATAGGGCAAGGGTTATGGCTAGGTTTAGGGTTAGGTTTAGAGATATGGCTAAATTAGGTCTAGAATTAGGGCTAGGTTTAGTGTTTAGTTTAAGCCTAGAGTTAGGGTTAGGGTTAGGGTTAGAGTTTAGAGTTAGCGTTTAGAGTTTAGGTTTAGCGTTCGGGCAAATTTTGCGGTAAAGGATGATTTTATAGCTAGGTTTAAGGTAGAGTGAGGGTTATAATTAAGGTTAGGGCTGTGTTTAGGGTATGGGTTATGATTAAGCCTAGGTTTAGGGCTAGGATGAGGGCTAGGAATTTCTTTTAGGGTTAGGGCTAGGATTAGTGCGAGGGCTAATTTCAGATCCAGAATTATGGTTAAAGACAGTTTTAGGATTAGGATTATGGGTACGTCTAATATAAGGGTTAAGTTTAGGGTTAGTGTCAGGTTTAGAGCTAGGGGTATTATCCAGGTCAAGTTCTGGGTTAGGGTTTGGGATAGGTTAAGTTTTAAAATTAGAGCTTGAATTAGCATTAGGTTTAGGGTTATGATTATGGTAATGGATAGAGTTAGAAATCAGTTTAAGGCTAGGGTTATGGTTATGATTAGGGCTAGGTTTGGGGTTAAGTTAGTACTAGGGTTAGGTTTATGGCTAATGTAAGTACTAGGGTTATCATTACAGCTAATTTTATTGTTTTAGGGCTAAGTTTACAGTTAGGTTTAGGTCTAGGTTTAGGGTGATGTTTAGACCTCGGATTAGTGTTATGGTCAGAGTAAGGGTCACGGTAAGTTTTAGGGTTTGGCTTAAAACTCGAATTAGGGCTGGGGTTAGGGCTAGGTGTAGGGTTAGGGCTTGGTTTAGGTTAAGGGTTATGGTTAGAGCTTTGGCTCGGTTTGGTTTTAAGGCTAGGATTAGGGTTAGTGAAATATTTAGGATTAGTGTTAGGGTTAGGGCTCTTCTTAGATTTAGGCTTAGGCTTCAGTTTAGGGTTAAATTTAGAGTTAGGTTTTTATCTAAGGTTAGTGCTAGGGCTAAGGATAGGGCAAGGGTTAGGACTAGAATTTAGGATAGGGTTAGGTTTATGGGAAGGGCTAGGATTAGAATGAGTGATAGGGCCAGTGTGAGAGTTAGAGTTATTCTTAGGGCTAGGGTTATGGTTAGATTTAGGGATAGGGCTAAATTATGGCTAGGGTTAGGCTTAGGGATAGGGTTAGAGTTAGTTTTAGAATTAGCATCAGGGTTTGGGCTAGTTTTAGGCTTAGGCATTGAGTTAGGGTTAGATTTAAAGTTAGGTTTTGATCTAGTGTTAAAGCTAGGGCTAAGGATAGGGCAATTGTGATGAAAAGGGTGAGGGCTAGAATTAGGATTACGATTAGGGTAAGGGATGTGGTTTTGGCTAGGTTTAGGGCTATGGCAAGGGTTAGTATTAGTGTTATGGATAGAGTTACAGTTAGAATTATGATTAAGGCTAGGTTTATGGCTAGGGGTAGGTTTAGGGTTTGTGTTAGGGTTAGAGATAGTATTATGGCTAGGGCTAATATCAGGTCTAGGGTTATAGTTAGGGCTAGATTTAGTGTTAGGTTTATGGCTTCATCCAGTGTAAGGATTAGGTTTAGGGTAAGATTCAGGTTTATATCTAGGGTTATATTTAGGTTCACGGTCAGGTTTAGGGTTTGGGTTATGTTAGGGTCTCGATTTAGGGTAATGACAGGGTTAGTTTTAGGGTTTTGGTTTGGTTTAGTGTAATGGATAGGGTTAGGGTTAGGCCTAGGGTTAGCTTAAGAGTTAGAGTTATTGTTAGGGTAACGGATAGGTTGAGACCTAAGTTTCGGGCTAGGTTTATGTATAGGATTAGGGCTAGTTTTGGGTTAGGCTTAAGTTTAAGTTTAGGGTTAAAGCTATGTTTACTACTCTATTTAAAGCTAGGTTTTGGGTTAGGTTTAGGGCTAGGGTTAAGGCTATGGCTAATGTACGAAGTAGGGTTATGATTAGTGCTAGTTATAGGGTTAGGGTTAGGGCTAGGTCTAGTGTTAGGTTGAGGTTTATGGTGATGATGATGTTTAGAGCCAGGGTTAGTGTTAGGGTAAGAGTCAGGGTCTGGGTTAGTTTTTGGATTAGGGTTAGGACTCCAATTAAGGTATGGTTAAGGCTAGGTGTAGGGTTAGGGTTTGGTTTAGGATAAGAGTTTGGGTTATGGCTATGGCTCGGTTTTGTTTTAGGGCTAGGGATAGTGTTAGGGCTAATTTTAGGATTAGCATTAGCATTAGGGATAGTGTTAGGTTTAGATTTAGGCTTAGGTTTAGGGTTATATTTAGAGTTAGGGTAAGATCTAGGGTTATGGCCTGGGCCATGAATAGGGCTAGGGTTGCACCAATTGTTAGGGTTAGGATTAGGGTTGTAGTAAGGGATAGGGTTGGAACTAGATTTAGGGTGAGAGAGTCAGAGTTAGTCTTTGGGCTAGGATTAGGGTTATGGTTAGGGATAGGGCTAAATTAGGGCTAAGATTAGGGCTAGGGTTAGTGTTAGGTTTAGGCCTAGTGTTTGGGTTAGGAATAAAATTAAGGCTAATTTTAGGCCTAGGATAAGAGCTAGGGTTTGCATTAGGGTTAGGGCTAGAATTATGGCTAGGGTCAATATCACGTCTAGGGTTAAGGTTAGGAATAGTTTTAGTGTTAGTTTTATGGCTAGGTCTAGTGTAAGGGTTAGGTAGGGTAAGAGTCAGGTTTATAGCTAGGGGAATTATTAACGTCACGGTTTATATTAGGGTTTGGTTTACATTTGAGGTTAGGGTTAGGGCTCGAAATAGCATTCGGTTTAGGGTTAGTGTAATAATTGGATTAGGTTTAGGTTCAGGGTAGGTTAGGCTAATAGGTTTGGGGAAAGTGATAGGTTTAGGGTTAAGCCTAGGGTTAGCATTATGGGAAGGGTTATGTTTAGGGTAATGGATACAGTTAGAGTTAAGGTTAGGGCTAGGGTTATGGTTAAAATTAGGTCTTGTGTTAGGGTTAAGGTGAGGGTTAGAAGTAGGATTAGGTTTAGGGTTATGTTTAGCATAAGGGTTAGGTTCTGAGCTATGGTTAGGGATAGGCTGAAAGTTAGGTTTAGAATTAGGTCTAGTGATAGGATTATGGTAAATTTTGGGTTAGCATTGGTGTTAGGGTTACACCTAGGTTTAGAGTTATGGTCAGAATAAGGATCAGGGTTAGGGTTAGGTTTTGGGATAGTGTTAGAGCTGAAACAAAGGCTAGGGTTAGGACTATTAATAGGGTTAGGGTTTTGGTTACTCTAAAGACTACAGATAGGTCTAGGGTTACTCTTAGGTTTAGGATTTCACTTAGGATATGGGATTGATTTAGATCTAGGGTTAGGACTATGGTGAGAGTTAGAGTTAGAGTTAAAGCTAGGTTTAGGGCCCATTTTGTGTTATGTTTAGGGCTAGGATAGGGCAACAGCTAATGTAAGAACTGGGGTTACCATTAGGGTTAGTTTTAGGGTTAGAGTTAGGGGTAGTTTGAATTCTAGTGTTAGGTTTAAGGTTAAGGTGATATTCATTGCTACGGTTCTTGTTAGTATAGGAGTCAGGGTCAGGGTTAGTTTTAGGGTTAGTGTTAAGACTCGAATTAGGGCCATTGTTAATATTAGTGTTTGGTTTGAGTTTAGAGCAGTGTTTAGATCTAGGGTGAGTATTAGGATATGAGTCAGTGTCAGGGTTAGTTTTAAGGTGAGGCTTAGGACTCAAATTAGGGCTAGGTTTAGGTCTAGTGTAGTGTTAGTTTTTGGTTTAAGTTAAGGTTTAGGTTTAGGGCTATTGCTCGGTTTTGGTTTACTGCTAGGATTGGGTTAGGGCTAGTTTTACTAATATAATTAGCGTTAGGGCTAGTGTTAGTGTCCGGCTTAGGCTTAGGTTTAAGGTTAGATTTAGAGTTAGGGTTAGGGCTGGGACTAACTTTCGGGTAAGTGTTAGGGCTAGTGTTAGGTTTATGGTAGCAGTTAGGGATAGAACTAGGGCTAGGTCTAGGGCAAGAGTTAGAGTTAGTATTAGGGCTAGGGTTAGGATAGGGTTAGAGATAGAGCTAAATTAGGGCTAGGATTAGGGCTAGATTTTTATGTTTAGCTTAAGCCTAGGGTTAGGGTTAGGTTTAAATTTAGAGTAAGGGTTGATATTTTAGCTAGGTTTAGAGGTAAGGTGATGGTTAGAATTAGGGTTAGGTGTAGGGCTAGAGATAGGGTTATAATTAAGGCTAGGTTTAGTACAAGAATGAGGGCTAGGTGTGTTTATAGAGTTAGGTCTAGGATTAGGGCTAGGGCTAATTTCAGGTCCAGAATTATGGTTAAAGATAGTTTTAGGTTTAGGTTTATGGCTAAGTCTAGGTTAGTGTTATGTGTTGGGTTATGGTCAAGTTTAGAGCTAGGGGTATTATTAGGGTCAAGGTCTGAATTAGGGTTTGAGATAGGTTAAGGTTTCAATTTTGGACTTGAGTTAGTTTTAGGATTAGCGTTAGGGTAATGATAGGGTTAGGTTTAGGATTCAGGTTAAGTTTAGGGTAATGGAAGAGTTAGGATTCGGGATAGGGTTAGGTTTATGCTTAGGGTTATCATTAAGGTTTGGGTTATGGTTATGTTAATGGATAGAGTTAGAGATCAATTTAAAACTAAAGTTATGGTTACAATTAGGGCTAGTGTTAGGGTTAGGTTAGGTTTAAAGCTAGGGTTAGGGCTTTGATTAGGGATAGGTTTTGGGTTATGTTAGGGCTAAGGTTAGGGTTGCAGCTAATGTAAGTACTAGGTTTAAGTTTAGGGCTAGTTTTAGGGTTTGAGTGCTAGGTTTAGTGTTAGGATTAGGTTTACTGATATGGTGATGTTTAGAGCTAGAAGTGTTAGGGTCATTGTCAGGTTCAGGGTTAGTTTTAGGGTTCGGCTTCCAACTCAAATAAGTCTAGGTTTAGGTCTAGGTGTAAGGTTAGGGTTTGGTTTAGGTTAATGTTTACGGTTAAAATTATGGCTCAATTTTGTTTTAGGGCTAGGGCTAGCGTTAAAGCTCATTTTAGGATTATTGTTATGGTTTGGGCTAGTGTTAGGTTTAGGCTTAGGCTTCGGGTTAAGGCTAGTTTTAGAGTTATGTTTTGCCTAAGGTTAGTGCTAGGGATAAGTATTGGGAAAGGGTTAGCACTAGGGTTAGGGCTAGGGTTAGGTTTATGGTAAGGGATAGGGTTAGAATCAGTGATAGGGCTAGTATGAGAGAGTTAGTCTTAGGGCTATGGTTAGGGTTAGGTTTATGGATAGGGCTAAATTATGGCTAGGGTTATGATAGGGTTAGGGTTAGGGCTAGTTTTAGGATTAGACTTAGGCATCAATTTAGGGTTAGATTTAGAGGTAGATTTTGATCTAGGGTTAGTGCTAGGGCTAAGAATAAGGCAAGGGTTGCCACTAGGGTTAGGGTTAGAGTTAGGGTTTAATTTAGAGTAAGGGATGTGGTTATAGCTAGGCTTAGGGCAAGGGCGAGGGTTAGTATTAGGGTTAAAACTAGGGTTAGAGTTAGGGTTATGGTTTAGGCTATGTTTAGGGCTACGGTGAGGACTAGGATTTTTTTAGGGTTAGGGATAGTATTAGGGCAATGGCTAATGTCAGGTCTTGGGTTACAGTTAGGGATAGATTTAGTGTTAGGTTTATGGCTTGGTCCAGTGTAAGGGTTAGGTTTTTTGTTAGGGTCAGGTTTAGATCTAGGGTTATTTTTAGAATCAGGGTCAGGATTAGCATTTGGGTTAAGTTAGTGTTTAGGTGAAGGGCTCAAATTAGTGTTAGATTTAGGGTTAGGGTAATGACAGTATTAGGTTTAGTGTTTAGGTTTGGTTTAGTGTAATGTATAGGGTTAGGGTTAGGCCTAGGGTTATCAGAAGGGTTATGGTTATCATTAGGGTAATGGATAGGGTTATCCCTAAGGTTAGGGCTAGGATTATGTATAAGATTAGGGCTAGTGTTTGGGTTAGTGTTAGATTTAAGTTTAGGGTTAAAGTTAGATTTAGGACTAAGATTAAGGCTAGGTTTTGGGTTAGGTTAGGGCTAGGGTTAAGGCTACCACTAATGTATGAAGTAGGTTTATGATTACAGCTAGTTATAAGTTTAGAGTTAGGTCTAGTTCTAGTGTTAAGGTTATGTTTATGGTGATGATGATGTTTAGAGCTAGGGTTAGTGTTAGGGTCAGAGTCAGGGTCAGGGTTAGTTTTCGGGTTAGGGTTAGACTATAATTAGGGATAGGATTAGGGCTAGGTGTAGGGTTAGGATTTGTTTTAGGTTGAGGGTTAAGGGTAGGGTTATGAGTTGGTTTTGTTTTAGGGCTAAGGGTATGTTTAGGGCTAGTTTTATGATTAGTCTTAGGGTTAGGACTAGTGTAAGTGTGAGATTTAGGCTTAGGTTAAGGATTAGGGATAAGAGTAGAGTTATGGTTAGGTTTAGACATAGGTTTAGGGTTAAATTTAGTGTTAGGTTTAGATCTAGGTTTTGTGATAGGGCTACGTATAGATCTAGGGTAGGGCTACGTTTAGCACTAGGTATATGGTGATGGTAAGGGATAGGTTTACAACTAGGTATAGGGTTAGTTTGAGTGTTAGAGTTAGTCTTAGTGCAAGGGTTAGGGTTAGGGATAGGGCTAAATTAGGGCTTGGATTAGGGCTAGGGTTAATGTTAGGGTTAGGCCTAGGGTTAGGGCTAGGTTTATTGTTAGGTTTAGGGTTAGGTTAAATTTAGGGTAAGGGATGGCAATATAGCTAGTTTTAGGACTAGGGTGAATATTAGGGTTAAGGATAGGGTTAACGTTAGGGTGAGGTTTATGATTAAGATGAGGTTCCTTGGTAGGATGTGGGCTAAGTTTTGCATTAGGGTTAGGGCTAGAATTGAGCTATGGCTAATGTCAGGTCTAGGGTACGGTTAGGGATAGTTTTAGGGTTAGTTTTATGGCTAGGTGTATTGTAAAGTTTACGTTTCTTATTAGGGTCAGGTTTAGAGCTGTGGGTATTATTAGAGTCAAGGTCAAGATTAGGGTTGGAGTTAGGTTAAGGTTAGGTTTAGGGGTAAAATTAGTCTTATATTTAGAGATTGGGTAATGACACAGTTAGATTTAGGGTTCAGGTTTGGTTTAGGTTAATAGATAGGATTAAGGCTACTGCTAGGATTAGGTTCCGCCGAGGGTTAATGTAAGGATTATAGTTATCTTAGGGTAATGAATAGGGTTAAAGCTAGGGTTAGGGCTAGGGTTATGGTTAGGATTAGGTCTAGGGTTAGGCTTAGGGTTATAGTTAGGGCTAGGGTTATTGTTAAGGTTAGCTTTAGGTTTAATGCTAAGGTAGGGCTTCGATTAGGGCTAGGTTTTGTGATAAGTTAGAGCTATGGCTAATGTAAGAACTAGTGTAATGATTAAGACTAGTTTTATGGTTAATGTTAAGGCTAGATGTAGTTTCAGGGTTAGTTTTAGGGTTAGGGTGAAGTCTAGAGCTAGGGTTATTGTTAGTGTCAGGGACAGTGTTCAGGTAGAATAATGGTTAGGGTTAAAGCCAGAATTAGGAGTACGGTGAGGTCTAGAGGTAGGATTAGAGTTTGGGTTTGGTTAGGGTTATTGCTAAGGCTAGGTCTAGGTTGTCTTTAGGTCTAGAGTTATAGTTATGGCTAGATTTAGGATTAGGTTTAAGTCTAGGGCTAATGTTAGGGTTAGGTTTAGGTGTAAGGTTACCAGTAGGGCTAGTGTTAGGGTTCAGTTTAGTGTTAGGTTTAGATTTAGAGCTAAGATTAGTGTTAGGGTCAGAATAATGGTCAGGGATAGGGTTATGGTTTGGGTTATGGTTAGATCTAGAATGAAGGCTAGGGTTAGGACTAGTTATAGAGTTAGGTTTTGGTTAGGCTAAGGATTAGTGCTAAGAATAGGGTTAGCATTAGGGTGAGGGTTTGGCTTAGGGTAAGCTATAGGGTTAGAGCTAAGGTTAGGACTAGGGTTAGAGTTAGGTTTATGGTTAAAGCTCGTGTTAGGGCTTGGATTAGGGCTAATTTTGTATTAGGTTTAGGCCTAGTGTTATGGTTATGGCTATTGTAAGAAATGAGGTTACGATTAAGGTTAGTTTTAGGGTTAAGTTTAGGGCTAGGCCTACTGTTAGGGTTAGGTTTAATGTTAGGGTGATATTTAGAGCTAGGTTTAGTGTTTGGATATGAGTCAGGGTCATGGTTAGGTTTAGGGTTAGGGTTAGGTTTCAAATTAGGGCTAGGGCTAGGGCTGGTGTAGGGTTAGGGTTTGGCCTAGGGTAAGGGTTAGTGTTAGGGGTATGGCATATGGCTCAGTTTTGTTTTAGGGCTAGGGCTAGGCTTAGGGCTAATTTTAGGAATAGCATTAGTGTTAGAGCTAATTTCAGGGTTAGGCTGAGGCCTCAGTTTAGGTTTAGTTTTAGAGATATGTTAGGGCTAGGGCTAAGGATTATGACTAGGGTTAGGGCTTGGGTTAGGGTTATGGTAAGGGATAGGGTTAGTTTTAGAGATAGGTTTTGATCTAGAATTAGTGCTAGGGCAAGAGTTATGACTAGGGTTAGGGCTTGTGTTAGGGTTATGGTAAGGTATATAGTTAGAATTGGGATAAGTCTTGTGTGAGAATTAAACTTAGTCTTAATTGTAGGGTAAGAGTTAGGGTTAGGAATAGGGCTATATTAGGGCTAGGATTAGGGCTAGGTTTAATATTAGGGTTACGGATAGAGTTAGGGTTATGATTAGGGCTAGGGCTAGGGTTAGGGTTAGTGTAAGGGTTAAGGTTTAAGATAGGGTTAGATCTAGGGGGAGTGTTAGGTTTAGTGTTAGGTCTAGGTTATGGTTATGGTTATGATTAGGCTTTGGGTTTTGATTAGGGCTTGGGTTTTTATTAGGGTTAGGGCTAGTTTTAGTGTAATGTATTGGATTGGATGTAACATTAGATTTAGGGTTAAGTTTAGGTGATGGTTAAATTTAGGTTCAGGGATAGGTTTAGTTTTTATTTATGGTAATGTTTAGGGTTAAGTTTATGGCAAGGGTTAGGTTTAGATTTAAGTCGAGGGTTAGGAATAAGATTAGGGTTATGGATAGGGTTAGGTTTAGGGCTAGGGTTATTATTAGGGGTTAGGTTTAGGGTTAGGGTAATGTTAGATTTAGATCTAGGGTTAGTAGTAGGGTTAACTTCAGGATTAGGGCTAGGGTTAGGTTTATGTTTACGTATAGGGCTATGGTTATGTTTAGGCTAAGGGTTAGGCTTTGAGCTAGGGTTCTGTCTAAGGCAAGGGTTAGTGTTATGGCTACATTTAGGATTATGGTTATTTTTAGGGTAGGATTAGGCCTCAGAATAGTGCTAGGTTTTGTGTTAGGTTTAGGCCCAAGGTTAAGGCTATGTGTAATATAAAATCTAGGATTCTGATTAGAGCTAGTTTTAGGGTTAGGGTTATGGCTATGTCTAGTGTTAGTTTTAGGTTTTGGGTTAGGTTCAGGTTTAGAGCTAGCTTTAGTGTTAGTGTTAGGGTCAGTGTTCAGGTTAGAGTTAGGTTTAGGGTGAAAGCCAGAATTAGGACTAGGTTTAGGTCTAGAGATAGGGATAGTGTTCACTTTAGGATAAGGATTATGTTAGGGCTAGGGCTCAGGTTTCTTTAGGTCTAGGTCAAGAATAATGGCTATATTGAGGATTAGGCTTAGGTCTAGGGCCAGGGTTACGCTTAGGTTTAGGTATAAGTTTACAGTTAGAGCTACTGGTAGAGCTAGTTTTAGGGTCTGGTTTAGGGTTAGGGTCAGATTTAGACTGAGCATCTTTGTTAGGGTAATGATTTGAGTTAGGGTTAGAGCTAGAATGAGGGCTAGGGTTAGGATTAGTAATAGGGTTAGGGTTTGGATTAGGCTATGGATTAGGATTAGGACTAAGGTTAGCATTATGGATAGGGCTTGGCTTAATGTAAGTGATAGAGTTAGAGCTAGGGTTAGGGCTAGGATTAGAGTTAGGGTTAGGGCTGGGGCTAGGTTTAGGTTTAGGTTTACATCTATGGTTAGGACTCAGGTTAGGGCTAGTTTTTCTGTTAGGTTTAGGGAGTATCAAAGAAATCTGACCAAATAATTTGGGGAGGTAGTTCAGTACATGTATATTTCCCTGTTATCTCCAAGAGTGCTTTCGGATAAAGATGTTTTTGCATGCTTCAGCTTTGGGAAACATTCACAAGGAAGAATCCAGAGTGCCCACATAGAACTGATTAGGTGTGTGTAGTTTTAAGCAGCAAGCACCAACCCTGTTTGATTTCAATTTCCATTTCCATTTACACGTATAGGTCAAAATGAAGGAAATCTTAAAATACAAACTGTTCCTGACAGCAAACCATTGAAGTGATAAGGTCGAAACATGGGGAAAATAGTAAGACTAGGTAAAAGACAAATTATGCCAAGTATCAAATGAATTTGAACAAAACTCACTCTAACACTAGATCTAACCCAACCCTAAACTAATTTTAACCTGTTTAGAGTACCTATGATCATAGAAGTCCCAAACTTGGGGAGCCTAAAGGCACAACTTAACAGATGAATTTTCTGCAGTATCAAAGAAATTTGATGAAAATTGGGGGAGGTATTTTAGTACATTCATATTTTCCTGTTTTTTTTTTTTTTTTCTTAAAGTGCTAATGGATAAATTGTTTTTCATGCTTCAGCTTAAGGTACTTTCACAAAGAAAAACCAAAGAGTGCCCACAGAGGACTTATTGAGTGTTTGAAGTTTCATGCAGCTAGCAACAACACAGTTTGATTTCCAGCTCCATTGCATTCACACCTATAGGCCCTAAGTAAGTGAAACCTAAAAATTCAAACTATTCCTGACACTGAACCATTGAACATTGAAGGCCCAAACTTGGGGAACCTACTAAGGCTAGGTCAAGGATGAATCCTGTACAGTATCAAATAAATCCAACCAAAAAATTTTGAATCTCTTTCATTACATGGTATTCTGCTTGCTCCTAATGCACCCAGAGATAAAGCCGTTACATTCTACTTCATCTTAGTTCTACTTCCATGGCAAACACCAGATTATGCTCACTGAAAATCGATAGATTGTGTGAAGACTCAAGCAGCTAGCCCAAACCCTGTTTGATTTCCAGCTTTTTTTCATTCACCTCTATATGGAAAAAAAGAAGAGAAACATGAAAATTGAAACTATTCCTGAAAGCAAACCCTTTATGTAGGAGGCCCAAACATTTGGAGTATAGTCAAAATAGGAAAAAGATGAATCCTGCACAGTATCATAGAAATTTGAAAACAAAAGTAACTCTTATCTTAACACTAGGTCTAATCCTAGTCCTAACACTAACCCTAACACTAACTTTAACCTGTTTAGAGTCCGTTTGATCCTAGAAGTCCCACACTTGGGGAGCCAAGTTGGGTAAGTTAACAGATGAATCTTTCACAATATCAAAGAAGTATGACAAAATAATTGGGGAGGTAGTTTAGTACATGCATATTTCCCTGTTTTCTCCTGAAGTGCTCTCACATAAAGTTGATTTGCATTCTTTAGCTTAGGCCTACTTTTACAAGGAATAAACCAGAGAATGCCCATAGAATACTGATTGAGTATGTGAGGTTTGAAGTACGTAGCACCAAGCCTGTTGTATTTCCAGCTCCATTTCCATTTACACGCATAGGTCAAAATGAAATTAAAACTTAAAATACAAACTGTTCAGGAGAGCAAACACTTGATGTAAGAGGTCCAAACCTAACGAATATAGTAAGGCTAGGTCAAAGTTGAATCCTGCCCAGTATCAAAGAAATTTGAACAAAACTAAATCTAACAAAATATTAGCTGTAAATCTAGCCCTAAACTAATACACAATCTAACCTAACCTGTTGAGAAAACCATTGATCAGAGTAGTCCCCAAATAAAGGAGCCCAGTGGGTCAAACTAACAGATGAATACTGTGCAGTATCAAAGAAATCTGACCAAATAATTGGGGGAGGTATTTCAGTACGTGCATATTTCCCTGTTTTCTCCTAATGTGCTCTTGGATAAATTATTTTTTTTCATGCTTCAGTTTAAGGTTCTTGCACAAGAAACAACCAGAGAGTGCCCACAGAGAGCTGATTGAGTGTGTGAAGTTTCAAGCAGCTAGTACTAGCTCTGTTTGATTTCCAGCCCCATTTTCATTCATGTCTGTAGGCCATAATAAAGTGAAATCTAAAAATTCAAACTGTTCCTGACAGTGAACTCGCAAGCCGTGAAAACTCAAACTTGGGGATCATAATAAGACTACGAAAAGGATGAATCCTGTACAATATCAAATAATCCATGCAAAAATAATTAAAGCTTGCTCGTAAAATGCTCACAGATAAAGCTGTTTCTTTAAAATTCAGCTTTGGGCTACTTCCACAAGAAAAAAAAAAAAGAGAGAGAGAGAGAGAGAATGTTCCCTGAAAACTGGTTCAGTGTGTGACATTTCAAGCAGCTAGCACAAACCCTGTTTGAGTCCAGCTCCATTTTCATTCACCCCTATAGGGCAAAATGAGGTGAAAGATGAAAATTAAAACTACTCCTGAGAGGAAACCTTTTTCCTAGGAGGCCCAAAAATGGGGAGCATACTAAGAAGAGAAAAAAGATAAATCCTGCTCAGTATTCATAAAGTTGAAAAAATCTAACACTAACCCTAACACTAGTTCTAACCCTAACTCTAACCATAACCCTAGACCTAACCTGTAAATAGAACCTTGGATCATAAAAGTTTTAAACTTGGGGAGACTAGTGGGGCAAGCTTACATATGAATCCTGCACAGTATCAAAGAAATCTGACCAAATAATTGGGGGAGGTATTTCAGTACATGCATATTGCCCTGTTTTCTCCTAAAGTGCTCTTGTATTTGTTTTGCATGCTTCAGCTTATCACTACCCTTACAAAGAAGAAACCAGAGAGTGCCCACAGACAACTGATTGAGTATGTGAAATTTCAACCAACTAGCACCAACCCTCTGATTTCCAACTCCATTCTCATTTACCTATATAAATCAAAATGAAGTGAGACATTAAAAACAAGCTATTTCCAACAGTGAACCATTGAAGCAAGAAGGCCCCAAACTGGGGCACATAGTAAGGCTAGGTAAAAGATAAATCTTCCCAGTAACAAAGAAATTTGAACAAAATAAACTCTAACCCTAACACTAGCTCTAAAGCTAGCCCTAACCCTAACCATAACACTAGCCCTTACCTGTTTAGAGAACCATTGATCCTAGAAGTGCCAACCTTGGGGAACCTAGTGGAGCAAGCTAAAAGATGAATATTGTGCAGTATCAAAGAAATCTGATCAAATTTTTGGGAGACTTATTTCAGTACATACATGTTTCTCTGTTTTCTCCTTAAGGGCTCTCAGATACAGTTTCTTTTGCATGCTTCAATTTGGCCTACCTTCAAAAGAAAGAAACTAGAGAGTGCCCACTGAGAACTAATTTTGTGAAGTTTCAAGCACCTCTGGCGAAACCTGTTTGATTTCCAGCTCAATTTTCATTCACTTCAATAAGCCATAATGAAGGGAAACCAAAAATACAAACTGTTCCTGACAGCGAACCATTGAACCGACAAGGCCCAAACCTGTGGAGCATAGTAAGGCTAAGTAAAAGATGAATCCCTCCCAGTATCATATAAATTTGAAGAAATCTAGGGCCGCATGCATGCTCTCGGCGCAGAAGGAAGGCTGGGCTGTGCAGTTTCTCTAGGCGATGACAGCAGTCTCAGGCACACAGACGCTCTCTGCACAAATGCAAGGCAGCACAGAACACAGATGCTTTTCTTGCAGGTCACCAGACCGAGCTCTGGACACAGCACAAGGTCACTCCAGAACCACCGACCTCACCAAACACCATACATGGGTAATAGATGGAATCCATCTTGCAAAACCTTCCACGCCATCTATCAGTGGGCGAGGCTACGAGCTAGGTTCTGTAGCTTTTCAGGTAAGCGTTTTCCAACTCTCCTACCTCCAGCTGTGATAACTCAAGATTTTTCTCACAAGCTTTTGGGGGTGTAGCTATCAATGCGGAATAGCAATTGTACAGGCACCTGGTTTCCAATTCAGAGACTAAGAGTAGGAAGGCTCCAGGTAGAAGCTCAAGATCTCTCACCCTGGCTACCTCCACCACCTTGAGCACAGAGACTCAAGCTAGGAATAGACAACTCCACCTAATGCAAGAAAAGAAAAAAGAGTTCTGAGAGCCTTTTTTTCTTTCTTACTTTTCTTTTCTTGCTCTTCTCATCCATTCTCCTCTACAGTTCCCCCTCTGGTCCTCACAACCTCAACATATTTGAAACCAAGAACTCTCCATGAAATTGGACTTTAAGAACTGAATCACTAGAATTGTATAATTTAGAGGAATTGCATAGGCACCACCTCACCACCTCTTTATTTGCTCTTATTTTCTTTCTCCCTCTCTTTCTTTCTTTCCTTGTTATTTTTCTTCTTTTTTCTTTCTCCCTCTATCCCACTTTCAGCCTCCTAACTTTTACTATTTATACATAGAGTAATTATATGAATACAGATAAGGAGTTTGAATTTATACATTCTTCCATAAATTCCCCCTGCCTTTTCATTAGAGTTCTCCTCCAAAGTTGCTAAGTTAGATTAATCACATACCCTCATTCCTTTCCCCCTTAACATAGCATCCTACCCCTGACCCTCAGTTCTCTATACACCACCAGAAATGATATGTCCTTTATGAAACTAATGACTATATTCTAAATAATAATTGAAGCCAACATCTGTAGACACAGAGTCTGAATATAAATGTATTTAAAATGCTTAGGCTTAGGCTTCGGGTTAGGGTTAGATTTAGAGTTAGGTTTTGATCTATGGTTAAGGCTAGGGCTAAGGGTAGGGCAAGGGTTAGGACTATCGTTTGGGATAGGTTTAGGTTTATGGTAAGGAATAGGGTTTGAACTAGTGATAGGGCTGGTGTGAGAGTTAGAGTTAGTCTTAGAGCTAGGGTTAGGGTTAGGGTTAGGGTTAGGGATAGGGCTAAATTAGGGCTAGTATTAGTGTTAGGTTTAGGCCTTTGGTTAGGTTTGGAGTTAGGATTACATTTAGGGTAAGGTATTGCATTAAATCTAGTTTGAGGGCTAGGGCTAGGATTAGGTTCAGGGTTATGATTAAAGATAGGTTTAGGGCCAGGATGAGGGCTAATGTTTGTGTTAGGGTTAGGGCTACTATTAGGGCTAGGGCTAATGGGTTACAGTTAGGGATAGATTTAGTGTTAGGTTAGGTGTATACTAAGGGTCATATTTAGAATTAGGGTTATTATTAGGTTCAGGATCAAGGTGAGGTTTTGGGTTAGGTTAGGGTTTAGGTTTACAGCTTGAATTAACATGGGGGATTTGGGTTAAGGTAATGAAAGGGTTAGGTTTAGGGTTTAAGTGTGGTTTAGTGTAATGGATAGGATTATGGTTAGGCCTAGGGTTAGCATAAGGGTCATCATTAGGGTAATGGATAGTGTTAGACCTATGATTAGGGGTAGGATTATGTATAGGTTTAGGGCTTTTGTTTGTGTTAGGTTAGTTTAGGTGTGGTTTAGTGTAATGGATAAGGTTAGGGTTAGGCCTAGGCTTAGCATAATGAGTTATCATTAGGGAAATGAATAGGGTTAGACCTAAGATTAGGGTAGGGTTATGTATAGGATTAGGACTTTTCTTGGGTTAGGCTTAGATTTACGTTTAGGGTTAAAGCTAGGTTTAGTGGCTGAGGATGTGGCTAAAGAAGTAGCATGCTCACCTGGCATGTGCAGGGCGCTGGGTTCGATCCTCAGCACAACATACGGATAAAATAAAGATGTTGTGTCCACCGAAAACTAAAAAATACATATTAAAAACTAGGTTTAGGACTTGCATTGAGACTAGGTTTTGTATTAGGTTAGGGCTAGGGTTAAGGCTACAGCTAATGTACAAAGTAGCGTTATGATTAGAGCTAGTGATAGGGTCAGGGATAGGGCTATGTCTAGTGTTAGGGTTAAATTTAGGGTTATGATGATGTTTAGAGCTAGGTTGAATGTTAGGGTCAGAGTCAGAGTCCAGATTACTTTTCAGGTTAGGGTTGAAACTAGAATTAGATATAGGATTAGGACTAGGTGTAGGGTTAGAGTTATGATTCAGTTTTGTTTTAGGGCTAGGGGTAGAGTTAGGACCAGTTTTAGAATTAGGGCTAGTGTTAGTGTGAGGTTTAGTCTTAGGTTTAGGGTTAGATTTAGAGTTAGGTTTAGATCTAGGCTTTTAGCTAGGGGTAAGGATTGGGCTAGGATTAGGGCTAAGTTTAGGGCTAAGTATAGGGTGATGGTAAGGGATAGGGTTAGGACTAGGTATAAGGCTAGGGCGAGAGTTTGAGTTAGTCTTAGGGCTAGGGTTAGGGTTGGGTTAGGGATAGGGCTAAATTAGGGCTGGGATTAAGAATAGGGTTAATGTTAGGGTGAGGCCTAGGTTGAGGGCTAGGGTTATTGTTAGGGTTAGGGTTAGGTTTAGGATAAGGGATGGGATTACAGCTACTTTTTTCACTAGGGTGAGGATTAGAATGAGGGTTTGGTTATGGTTACATTTATGATTAAGACGAGGTTTGTAGCTAGAATGTGGGCTAAGGTTTGTGTTAGGATTAGGACTAGGATTAGAACGAGGGCTAATGTCAGGTCTAGGGTTAGAGTTAGGGAGAGTTCTAGGGTTAGGTTTATAGCTAGGTCTATTGTAAGGGTCAGGTTTCTTTTTAGGGTCAGGTTTAGAACTATGGGTATTATTGGGGTAAGAGTCAGGGTTAGGGTTTTTATTAGATTAAGGTTTAGGGTTAAGGCTCGAGTTATCATTACAGTTATGGATAGGTTAATGATAGTTTTAGGTTTAGAGTTGAGGTTAGGTGTAGGGTAATGGATAGGGTTAGGGTTAAGTATAGGATTAAGGTTTTGCCTAGGGTTAGCAGAAGTGTTAGGGTTATTATTAGGGTAATGTTTAGGGTTAGAGCTAGTGATAGGGCTAGTGTTATGCTTAGGATTAGGTCTAGGGTTAGGCTTGGTTTAGGGTTAGGTCTAAGGTTAGGGTTATAGTTAGCGTTAGTGTTAAAGCTAGGGTAGGGCTTGGGGTAGTGCTAGGTTTTGCAATAGGTTAGGGCTATGGCAAATGTAAGAACTTTGCTATGATTAGGGTTAGTTTTAGGGTTAAAGTGAGAGCTAAGTATAGTTTTAGGGTTACGTTTAGGGTTAGGGTGAAGTTTACAGCTAGTGTTAGTGTTACTACCTGGGTCATTGTTCAGTTTAGGGTTATGGTTAGTGGAAAAGCCAGAATTAGTTCTAGAGTTAAGACTAGTGGAAGGGTTAGTTTTTGGCTTTAGGCTAATGGTTATTATTAGGGCTAGAGCTAAGTTTTTCTTTAGGTCTAGGTCTAGAGTTATGGATAGTTTAGGATTAGGTTTAGGTATAGGACTAGTGTTAAGTTTAGGTTTAGGTATAAGGTTACCAATAGGGCTAATGTTAGGGTTCGGTTTAGGGTTAGGTTCAGGTTTAGATCTATGATTAGTGTTAGGATTAGTATAAGGGTCAGGGTTAGGGTTAAAGTTTGGGTTATGGTTAGAGCTAGAATGAGGGCTACAGTTAGGACAAATAATACAATTAGGATTTGTTTTAGGTTAAGGAATAGAATTAGGATTAGGATTAGAATTAGCATTAAGTTTTAGGGTTTCGCATAGGGTAAGGGATAGGGTTAGAGCTAGGGTTAGGGCTAGGGTTAGGATTAAAGTTAGGTTTAGGGCTCGGATAAGGGCTAGTTTTGTGTTAGAGTTATGGCTATGGTTAGAGCAATGGCTAATGTAAGAACTATGGATTTTAGGGTTAGTTTTTAGGGTTTGGTTAGGAGTTAAAACTCTAGTGTTAGGATTAGGTTTAAGGTTAGGGTGAAATATAGAGCTAGTGTTAGTGTTAGGTTAATAGTCAGTGTCAGGTTTAGTTTTAGGGTTAGGGTTAGGACTCGGATTAAGGCTAGGGTTACTGTAAGGGTTCGGTTTCAGGTTAGGGTGGTGTTTAGAGGTAGGGTGAGTGTTAGGATATGATTCAGAGTTAGGGATAGTATTAAGGTTAAGATTAGGACTCAAATTAGGGCTAGGGTAAGGTCTAGGTGTAGTGTTAAGGTTTGATTTAAGTTAAGGTTTAGGGTTAGGGCTATTGCTTGGTTTTGTTTTACTGTAAGTGTTAGTGTTAGGGATAGTTTTATGATTAGCATTAGGGATAGGGCTAGTGTTAATGTTAGCCTTAGGCTTAGGGTTAGGGTTAGATTTAGAGTTAGGGTTAGATCTAGGGTTAGGATTATGAATAAGTTTTTGGCAATGGTTATGGCTAGGTTTAGGATTACAGTAATGGATAGGGTTAGAAGAAGGGTTAGGGCTACTGTGAGAGTTACAGTTAGCCTTAGAGCTAGGGTTAGGGTTAGGGTTATGTATAGGGTTAAATTAGGGCTAGGATTAGTGTTCACCTTAGGCCTAGAGTTAGGGTTAGGGTTAGGTTTAAATTTAGAGTAAGGAATGGCTTTATAGCTAGGTTTAGAGATAAGGTAAAGGTTAGAATTAGGGTTAGGACTATGGTTAGGGTTAGGGTAATGATTAAGGCTAGGTTTGGGGCTAGGATGAGGGCTATGCTTTATTTTAGTGTTAGGGCTAGGATTAGGGCTAGGGCTAATGTGAGATCTAGGATTATGGTTAAAGATAGTTTTAGGGTTAGGTTTATGCCTACATATAATAAAAGGGTTAGGTTTAGGGTTACGGTCAGGTTTAGAGCTAGGGTAAAGGTCTGGGTTAGAAGTTTGGGATAGGTTAAGTTTTAAAGTTAGGGCTCAAATTAGCATTATGGTTAGTGTTAGTGTAAATATAGGGTGAGGTTTAGGGTTTAGGTTTGGTTTAGAATAATGTATAGGTTTAGGATTAGGGAAAGGTTAGATTTAGGCTAGAGTTATGGTTATTGCAATGGATAGGTTTAGAGATATGTTTAGGGCTAGACTTATGGTTTTGATTAGGGTTAGGGTTAGGATTAGGTTTAGGGTTAAACCTCGGTTTAGGGATTGGATTATGGCTAGGTTTTGGATTAAGTTAGTGCTAGGGTTAGGGGTAAGGCTAATGTAAGTGTCAGGGTTACAATTAGGGTTAGGGTAGTGGTAGGTCTAGTGTTAGGTTTAGGGTTATGGTTAGGTTGATGTTTAGATTAGGGTTAATATTATGGTCAGAGTCAGGGTCAGTGTTAGTTTTAGCTTTCAGCTTAAAACTAGAATTAGAGGTAAGGTTAGGGTTAGGGTTAAGGGTTGGTTTAGGTTAAGGGTTAGAGTTAGGGCTATGGCTCGGTTTTGTTTTAAGGCTACTGTTAAAGTTAGATTTAGAGTTAGGGTTAGGCTTAGGCTTAGGGTTAGAATTTGATTTAGAGTTAAAATTAGATCTAAGTTAGGGCTAGAGCTAATGATAGGGCTAGGGTTAGGGCTTGGTTTAGGGCTAGAATTAGGGTTCCAGTAAGGGATAGGGTTAGAACTAGGGATTGGGTAGGGTGAGAGTTAGGGTTAGTTATAGGGCTAGGGTTTGGGCTAGGGTTATGAATAGGACAAAATTAGTGCTAAGATTAGGGCTATGGTTAGTTCCTGGGTTAGGCCTAAAGTTAGGTTTAGGGTTAGGATTAAGGCTAGGTTTAGGACTGGGGTTTGTGTTATGTTTAGGGCTAGGATTAAGGCTATGTCTAATGTCAGGTCTTAGCTTATGGTTGGGGATAGTTTTAGGATTAGTGTTATGGCTAGGTCTAGTGTAAGGGTTAGGTATAGTGTAAAAGTCATCCTTAGAGCTAGGAGATTTATTAGGGTCAGGGTCAGTGTTAGAGTTTGTTTGAAGTTAGGTTTTAGGGTTATGGCTTGAATTAGCACTAGGGTGTGGGTTAGGGTAATAATAGGGCTTTGTTTAGAGTTAAAATTAGGTTTAGGGTAATTGATAGGGTTAGGGTTAGCAATAGGATTAAGGTGAGGCCTAGGGTTCACATTAGGGTAAGGGTTATGGTTAGTATAATGGATAGGATTAGAGCTTATTTTAGGGCTAGGTTTATGGTTAAGAATAGGTCTTGAATGAGGGTTAGGGTTAAAACAAGGATTAGGCTTAGGTTTATGTTTAGCATAAAATTAGGTTTTGAGCTATGGTTAGGGCTAGTTTGTGGGTTAGCTTTAGGGTTACTTCTAGGGATAAGATTATATTACTCATAGGGTTTGGGTTAGGATTAGGGCTAGAGACATCATTAGGGATAGGGTTAGGGTTAGGGTAATGTATACAATTAGATGTAGTTTTAGGGCTATGTTTAAAGTTAGATTGAGGTTTAGGCTTAGAGTTAGGGCTATGGTTAGGTTTAGGTTTATAGTAAGGGTTAGGGTTTGAGCTAGGGTTAGGTCTATGGCAAGTATGAGGTTAGGTCTAGGATTAGTTTTCCAGTTAGGTTTAGGTTTATCATTAAGCCTAGGATTATCAATAAGGTTAAGTTTAGGTTTAGAGTAATGGGTGGGTTTAGAGCTAGGTGTATGGCTAGGGTTAAAGTTAGAATTAGGGCTAGGGTTAGGGTTAGATTGAGGTATAGGTGTAGGTTTATGTTTAGGTTTTGAGCTAGGATTAGGACTAAGGCAAGGGTTAGGTTAGGGTTAGGGCTAGGGTTAGGGTTAGGGTTATGCTTAAGGCTTGATTTAGGCCTAGGACTAGCTCTAGCTTTTGTGTTAGGTTTAGGCCTAGGGTTAGGGCTATGGGTAATGTAAGAGCTATGGTTATCTTGAATGCTAGCTGTAGGGTTAGGGTTATGGCTAGGTCTAATATTAGGTTTAGATTTTGGGGTAGGGTCAGATTTAGAGATAGGTTTACTCTAAAGGCAGGGTCAGTGTTTGGGTTAGAGTTAGTGTTAGGGTTACAGACAGAAATCGCTCTATGTTTATGTCTAGGGTTAGGGTTAGTGTTTGAGTTATGTTAAGGATTATTTTTAGGGCTTGGGCTAGGTTTATGCTTAGGTCTAGGGCTAGAGTTTAGGCTAGATTTAGGATTTGGTTTAGGTGTAGGGCTATTGTTAGTGTATGGTCTAGGGTTAGGGTCAGTTTTAGACCTAGGGTTAGTGTTAGGGTCAGAATAAGGTTCAGGGTTATCATTAGGGTTTGGAATAGGGTTAGAGCTAGAATGAGGGCTAGGGTTAGGGCTAATAATAGGGTTAGGGTTTTGGTTAGCCTGAGAATTAGTGATAGGTCTAGGGTTACCATTAGGGTTAGGATTTTTCTTAGGTTAAGGGATAGCCTTAGAGTTAGGGTTAATGGTAGAGTTAGTGTTAGAGTTAGGGTTAAATATAGGTTTAGAGCTTGGATTAGGGCTAGTTTTTGTGTTAGGGTTAGGGTTAGGGTTAGGGTTAGGGCTAGATTTGGGTATTAGCTAATGTAATTGCCAGGGTTACAATTAGAATTAGTTTTAGGGTTATGGTTATGGGTAGGTCTAGTGTTAGATTTAGGTTTAAGGTTAGGGTAATATTTAGATCTAAAGTTATTGTTAGGATATGAGTCAGCATCAGGGTTAGATTTAGGGTTAGGTTTAGGACTCAAATAAGGGCTAGGGTTACTGTTAGTGTTCAGTTTAAGGTAAGCGCTGTGTTTAGAGCTAAGGTGACAGGATATCAGTCAGGGTCAGGGTTAGCTTTAAGGTTAGGGTTATGACTTGAATTAGGGCTAGGGTTACTGTTAGGGTTTGGTTTAAGTTTAGCATGGTCTTTAGAGCTAGGGTCAGTGTTAGGATATGAGTCAGAGTCAGGGTAAAATTTAAGATTATGGTTAGGACTCAAATTAGGGCCAGGGTTATGTCTAGGTGTAGTGTTAGGGTTTGGTTTAAGTTAAGGTTTAGGGTTAGGGCTGTTGCTCAGTTTGTTTTAGTCCTAGGTTTCGGGTTTGGGGTAGTTATAAGATTAGCATTAGGGTTAGGGTTTAGTTTAGTGTTAGGTTTAGGCTTTGGATTAGGGTTAGGATATGGATTTAGCATTAAATCTAGGATTAGGGCTAGGTCTAACTAAAGGGCAAGGGTTAGGGCTAGGGTTATGGTTACAGTAACAGACAGGGTTAGAACTAGGGCTAAGGCTAGGGTGAGAGTTAGAGTTAGTCTTAGGGCTAGGTTTTGGTTAGTTTTATGGATAGGGCTAAGTTAGCGCTAGGATTAGGGCTAGGATTAGTGTTCAGCTTAGGCCTAGTGTTAGGGCTAGGGTTATAGTTAATTTTAGGGTAAGGTATGGTGTTATAGCTAGGTTTAGAGGTAGGGTGAGGGTTAGAAATAGGGTTAGGGCTAGGGCTAGGGTTAGTGTTAGGGTTATGATTAAGGCTAGGTTAAGGGCTAGGATGAGGGCTAGGATTTGTTGTAAGGTTAGGGCTAGAATTAGGGCTAGGGATAATTTTGGGGTATATTTAGGGTTAGTTTTGTGTCTATGCCTAGTGTAAGTGTTAGGCTTCAGGTAAGGGTCAGGTTTAGAGCTAGGTGTATTTTTAGGGTCAGGATCAGTGTTAGGGTTTGTTTTAGGTTAAGGTTTGGGGATAGGGCTCAAATGAGCATTAGGGTTAGTGTTAGGGTTATGGTAATTGATTGGGTTAGGTTTAGATTTCAGGGTAGGTTTAGGGCTTGGAGAGCTTTAGGGTTAGCAAAAGGGTGAGGATTATGCCTAGGGTTAACATTATGATTAGTGTTATCATAAGGATAATATATAGGTTTAAATCTATGGTTAGGGCTAGGGTTAGGTTAGGATTAGTGTTCTTTAGGTTCGGTTTTGGGTTAGGACTATTAAACGTAGCTTAGGGTTAGGGTTAGGTTATATTTGGGTAAAGTTTAGGTTTTGAGCTAGGGTTAGGTCTAGGACAAGGGTTAAGTTTAGTGTTATGGTCAGGGTTAGGTTTAGGGTTAGGGCTAGGGTTTTCATTCGGGTTAGGATTAGGTTTAGGGTTATAGATTGGGTTAGATGCAATGTTAGCTTTATGGTTAAGGTTAGGTTTAGGTTTAAGTTTAGTTTTAGGGCTAGGTTTATCCTTGGTTTTAGGTAAGAGTTAGGGTTTGAGTTAGGGTTAAGGCTATGGCAAGGTTTAGGTTTAGGGTTATGTCTAGGGTTAGGTTTATGGTTAGGTTTAGGGTTACAGTTAGGGTTATGGATAGTGTTATTATTAGGGTTAGGTTTAGTTACGGTAATGGCTAGGGTTAGAGCTAGTGTTAGGTCTAGGGTTAAGGTTAGGATTTGGGCCACGGTTAGGGTTATGATTAGGGATAGTGCTAGGGTTATGTTTAGACTAAGGATTAGGCTTTGAGCTAGGGTTAGGACTAAGGTGAGGGTTAGGGTTAGAGTTAGGACTAGGGTTAGGGTTATGGTGAGGGTTATTCTTAGGGTAGGTTTAGGCCTCGATTAGAGTTAAGGTATTTAAGTTTTGTGTTAGGTTTAGGCCTAGGGTTAGTGCTATGAGTAATGTAATTCTAGGGTTCTGATTAGAGCTAGTTTTAGGGTTAGGGTTATGGCTAGGTCTAGTGTTAGGTTTAGGTTTTGAGTTAAGGTCAGGTTTAGAACTAGGTTTAATATTAGTTTCAGGGCCAGTGTTCAGGTTAAAGTTAGGGTTAGGGTGAAATCCAGAATAGAACTAGGGTTAGGTCTAGTGGTAGGGTCAGTGTTTGGTTTAGGTTAAGGGTTATTGTTAGGGCTAGCATTGAGTTTTTGTTTAGGTAAAGGGCTAGAGTAATAGCTAGATTAAGATTAGGTTTAGGTATGGGGATAGTGTTAGGTTTAGGTTTAGGTATAAGTTTACTGGTAGGGCTAGTTTCAGGTTTCAGTTTCTGTTTAGGGTCAGGTTTAGACCTATAATTAGTGTTAGGGTCAGAATAAGGGTGAAGGTTAGGGTGAGGTTTTGAGTTAGGATTAGATCTAGAATGAGGGCTGGTGTTAGGAATAGTAATAGGGTTATTGTTTGGGTTTGGTTAAGGATTAGGATTAGGACTGGAGTTAGCTTTATGAATAGGGTTTGGCTTAGGGTAATGGATAAAATTAGAGCTAGGGTTAGAGCTATGATTAGAGTTAGGTTTAGGGCTAGTTTTATGGTTAGGGTTAGGGTTAAGTCTAGTGTTAGGGCTCATATTAAGGCTATTTTTGTGTTAGAGTTAGGGCTAGGTTTTGGCTAAGGCCAATGTAAGAACTAGGGTTACGATTAGGGTTAGTTTTAGGGTTAGGGTTTCAGCTAGGTCTAGTGTTAGCATTAGTTTTAGGGTTAGGGTGATATTTAGAGCTAGGATTTGTGTTTGGATATGAGTCAGAGTGAGGGTTAGTTTTAGGCCTAGGACTCGAATTAGAGCTTGGGTTATGGCTAGTTATGGATAGGGTTTACTTTAGGTTAAGATTTAGGGTTAGAACAATGGCTCGGTTTTATTTTAGGGATAGAGTTGGATTAAGGATAGTTTTAGGATTAGCAATAGTGTTAGAGCTAGTTGTAGAATGAGGTTTATGCTTAAGATTAGGGTTAGATTTAGAGTTATGGTTAGATCAAGGGTTAGGGCTATGGCTAGTGTTAGGGCTCAGGTTAGGGCTATTGTGAGGGTTAGGGTTAGGGTTAGGGTTATAAATAGAAATAGGGCTAGGGTGTGAGTTAGAGTTAGTCTTAAGGCTAGGGTTAGGGATAAGGTTAAGGTTAGGGGTCAAATAGGGCTAGGATTAGTGCTATGATTAGTGTTAGGGTTAAGCCTATGGTTAGGGCTAGGGTTAGGGTTAGTTTTAGGGGAAGGAATGGGTTATATACCTAGGTTCACTTCTAGGGCGAGGGTTATATTTAGGGATAAGGCTAGGGTGAGGTTTCGGGTTAGGATTAAGTCTAGTTTTAAGCCTAGGATGAGGGCTAGGGTTTGCGTTAGGGTTAGGGCTAGGATTAGGGCTAGGGATAATATCAGGTCTAGGGTTAGGGTTAGGGGTAGTGTTAGGGATAGGTTTATGGCTAGGTCTAGTGTAAGGATTAGGTTTAGTGTAGGGCTCAGGGATAGAGCTAGGTTATTATTAGGGTCAGAGTATGGGTTAGGGTTTGGTTTGGGTTAAGGTTTAAGTTTAGGGCTCAAATTAGCATTAAGGTTAGGTTTTGGGTTAGAGTAATGGATAGAGTTAGGATTACAGTTCAGGTTAGGTTTAGAGTAATATATAGGGTTAGTGTTAGGGATAGGGTTCGGGATAGGCCTAGGGTTAATATTTGGTTTAGGCTTATATTTAGAGTAATGAATATGTTTAATGCTAGTGTTAGGGATAGTGTTAGGGTTAGGCTGAGGGTTAGCATTTGGTTTAAGCTAATCAAATGAATAGGTTTAGTGCTAGTGTTAGGGCTTAGGTAAAGGTTAGGGTTAGGACTAGGATTTGGGTTACTCCTAGGGTTAGTGTTAGGGTTCGGTTTAGGGTAAGTGTTAGGGATTGAGCTAGGTTTAGGGCTAGGGCAAGGGATGGGGTTAGAATCAGGGCTATGGTTAGGGTTAGGGTTAGGTTTAGGGTTAGGGCTAGGGTTAGGGTTATGTTTAAGGTAATGCATAAAGTTAGAACTAGTATTTGGGCTATGGTTACACTTAGGATTAGGGATAGGGATAGGGTTAGGTTTTGAGCTAGGGTTATGTTTAGAGTAAGGGTTAGAGTTTGAGCTAGGGTTAGGGCTAGGGCAAGCATTAGGTTTAGTGTTTGTGCTAGGGTTAGGGTTAAGGTTATGCTTAGGTCTAGGTTTAGGGCTTGTATTAGGGCTAGGTTTTGTGTGAGGTTTATGGCTAACGTTAGGGCTATGGGTAATGTAAGAGCTAGGTTTATGGTTATGGCTAGTTTTTTGGGATAGGGTTATAAATATGTCTAGTGTTAGGTTTAAGTTTTGGGATAGGATAAGGTTTAGAGATAGGGTTTGTGCTAGGGTAAGCATCAGTGTTCGGGTTAGCATTGGGTTTATTGTTAGGGCTACAATTAGAACTAGGGTTAGATCTAGAGCTAGAGTTAGTCTTCGCATTAGGGTAATGGTTATTTTAGGCTAGGGCGAGGTTTTTGTTTAGGACTAGGGCTAGAGTTATGGCTATGTTTAGGATTAAGTTTGGGTCTAGTGCTAGTGTTATGGTTAGGTTTAGGTATAGGTTTACTGGTAGGGCTAGTGTTGGGATTCGGTTTAGTGTTAAGGTCAGGCTTTGACCTAGGGTTAGTGATAGGGTCAGAATAAGGTTAAGGGTTAGGATTAGGCTTCGGGTTAGGTTAGAGATAGAATGAGGGCTGGGATTAGGGCTAGTAATATAGTTAGTGTTTGGGGTAAGCTAAAGATTAGGGTTAAAACTAAGGTAGCATTAGGGTGAGTGTTTGGATTAGGGTAAGGAATAGGTTTAGAGCTAGGGTTTGGGTTAGTGTTAGGGTTAGGGTTAGGGTTAAAGCTAGGGTTGAGGCTCAGATTAGCGCTAGGTTTAGTGTTAGGGTTAGGGCTATGGCTAATGTAAGAATTATCTTTATTGTTAGGGATAGTTTAAGGGATAGGATTAGGGCTAGGTCTAGTGTTTGGGTTAGGTTTATGGTTAGAGTGATGTTCAGAGTAGGGTTAGTTTTAGGGTCAGAGTCAGGGTCAGTATTAGTTGTAGGGATAGCTTTAGGACTAGGAGTAACGTTAAGATTTGTTTTAGGTTAAGGGTTAGTATTAGGGCTATAGGTCAGTTTTGTCTGTGGTCTATGTCTAGGGTTAGGGCTAGTTTTCAAATTAGAATTATAGTTAGGGCTAGTGTTAGGGTGAGGTTTAGGTTTAGAATTAGGGTTAGATTTAGAGTTAGGGTTAGTTCTAGGTTTAGGACTATGGCTTGTGTTAGGACTAAGTTTAGGTCTAGTGTTAGGGTTAGGCAATAGATAAGTTTGGTACTAGAAATAGGTCTAGGGCTAGAGTTAGGTTTAGTCTTAGGGCTAGGGTTAGAGTTAAGGTTACAGTTAGCAATAAATTAGGGCTAGGATTTGAGATATGGTTAGTGTTAGGATTAGGCCTAGGGTTAGGTCTAGGGTTAGTGTTAGTGGTAGTGTTAGGGTTAGGGTTAGGGTTAGGGATAGGGGAAAGGATGTGGTTATACCTAGGTTCACAACTAGGGCGAGGGTTGAAATTAGGGTTTGGGCTAGGGTTAGGGTTTGGGTTAGGATTAAGGCTAGGTTTACAATTAAAATGAGGGCGTGGGTTTGTGTTAGGTTTAAGGCAAGAATAGGTAGAGTGCTAATGTCAGGTCTAGGGTTACAGTTAGGGATACTGTTAGGGTTTGTTTTATGGCTAGGTCTAGTTGAAGGGTTATATTAGGATAAGGGTCAGTTTAGAGCTAGGTGTGTTATTAGAGTCAGAGTCTTGCTAAGAGTTTGGGTTAGCTTTTGGTTTATCTTTAGGGCTTGAATTAGCATTAGGGTTAGGTTTAGAGTTAGGGTTAGAGTAATCGATAGGGTTAGGTTTAGTGTTCATTTTAGGTTTAGGTAAGGATAAGTTTAATATTAGTGAAAGGTTTGGGGTTAGGCCTAAATGGATAGGGTTAGATTTAGGTTCAGGACTAGGGTTAGTGTTAGGTTTAGTGTAAATGTTAGGGTTTGTGCTAGGATTAGGACTATGGCAAATGTTAGGTTTATGGTTAGGTCTAGGCTTAGGTTTAAAGTTAGGGTTAGTGTAGGTTTAGGGTTAGGACTAGGCTAAAGTTTACAGTTATGGTTAGAGTAGGTTTAGGGTTAGGGCTAGTGTTATCATGATGTTTATAATTAGGGTTAGGGTAATGGGTGGGGTTAGAGCTATCTTTAGAGCTATGTTTGATTTAGGCTTATGTTTAGGGTAATGGATAGGTTTAGGTATAGTTTTATGGTTAGGATTAGGGCTAGGGTTAGTTTTAGGTCTAGAGTTAGTGTTAGGGTTAGGTTTAGGGTAAGTGCTAGGGTTTCAGCTATGGTTATGGCTAGGTTGATGGTTATGGTTAGTGTCAGGTCTAGGTTTAGGATTAGGGTTAAGTTTAAGGCTAGGGTTATCATTAGGGTTAGGATTATGTTTAGAGTAATGGATAGGGTTAGAGGTAGAGTTAGGGCTAGGATTATGGTTAGGATTAAGTATAGGATTAGGTTTAGGGTTAGGGCCAGATTTAGTGTTAGGGTTAGGTTTAAGGTAATGGTTAGGGCTAAGGTTAAGTTTAGGTTTAAAACGAGGTGTAGGGCTCAGTTTAGGGATAGATTTTGCATTAGGTTAAGGCTATGGCTAATGTAAGAACTAGAGTTATGATTAGGGCTACTTTTAGGGTTACTGTTAGGGCTAATTCTAGTTTTAGGTTTACGTATACATTTAGGGCGATGTTAGAGCTAGGGTTAGTTTAAGGTCAGAGCCAGGCTCAAGGTTAGTTTTAGGGTTAGGGTAGGACTGTAATTAGGGCTAAGGTTAGGGCTAGGTGTAGGTTTAGATTTTGGTTTAGATTAAGTGTTAGGGTTAGGGCTATGGCTCGGTTTTCTTTTAAGGCTTGAACTAGATTAGGGCTAGTTTTAGGATTAGTGTTAGTGTTAGGGCTAGTGTTAGTGTGAGGTTTAAACTTAGGGTTAGGGTTGGACTTAGAGTTATGGTTAGTTCTAGGTTTAGTGCTAGGGCTAGTGTTAGGACTAAGTTTAGGGCAAGTGTTAGGGTTATGGTAAGGGATAGGGTTAGATCTAGGAATAGGGCTAGGGCAAGAGTTAGAGTTAGTCTTACTGGTAATGTTAGGAATATTGCTAAATTAGGGCTAGGATCAGGTCTTGGATTAGTGTAAGGGTTATGTCTAGAGTTAGAGTTAGGGTTAGATTTGGGGGAAGGAATGGGGTTATAGCAAGGTTCAGAACTAGGGCGAGGGATAAAATTAAGGATAGGGCTAGTGTTCAGGTTCAGGTTAGGATCAAGGCTAGGTTTAGGGCTAGGATGAGGGCTAGCATTTGTGTTAGGGTTATGGCAAGAATTAGGGCTAGGTCTAATATCAGGTCTAGGGTTATGGTCAGGAATAGTTTTCGGGTAAGATTTATGGCTAGGTCTAGTTTCAGAGTTAGGTTCAGGGTGAGGTTCAAGTTGAGAGCTAGGGGTGTTATAATAGTCAGAATCAGGTTTTAGGTTTAGGTTAGGTTGAGGTTTAGGGATATGGCTCAAATTAGCATTAGGTTTGAGTTAGGGCTAGGGTAATGGATAAGGTTAGGTTGAGGCTTCAGGTTTGGTTTATGGCTCAGGTTAGATTTAGGGTAATGGATAGGGTTAGGGTAAGGCCTAGGTTTAGCATTAGGTTTATGGTTATCATTAGGGTAATGGAAAGGTTTAGAGCTAGGGTTAGAGCTAGGGTTATGTTTAGGATTAGGGCTAGAGTTAGGATTAGGGTTAGGGTTAAGGGTAGGTTTAGGTTTAAATTATGGGTTAGGGTTTGAGCTAGGGTTAGTGCTAGGGATAGGGTTAGGTTTAGAATTAGGTCTAGGATTAGGATGACGGTTACCATTAGAGATAAGGTAATGGGCAGGTTTAGATGTTGGGTTAGGGTTTGGGTTAGGTTTAGGATTAAGACTAGGGTTAGTGTTGAGTTTAGTATAATTGTTATGCCGAATTTAAGCTAGAATTAGGAGTATGGCAAAGGTTAGGTTTATGGTTCAGTCTAGGTTTAAGTTTACATTTAGGGTTAGATTAGGTTCAGGGTTAGAGATAGGGTTATCATGATGTTTATGGTTAGGGTTAGTGCAATGGGTGGGGTTAGAGCAAAGGTGAAGTCTAGTTTTAAGTTTAGGATTAGGGCTAGGGTTAGGGTTAGGGTTAGGCTTATCATTTTCTTAAGGTTAGGTTAAGGGTAAGGGTCAGGGATTGAGTATGCTTTAGGACTAAGTTGAGGCCTCAGGTTAGAATAAGGGCTGGAATAGAGTTAGGGTTAGGGTTAGGATTAGGGCTAGGTTTAGCATTAGGTTTAGTGTTATGGATAGGGTAATGGATAGAGTTAGAGCTAGGGTTTGGGCTATGGTTATGGTTAGGATTAGGGCTAGGATTGGGGTTAGGTTTTGAGCTAGGTTTATATTTAGGGTAAGGGCCAGGGTTTGAGCTAATGTTAGTGATAGGTTTAGGTCGAGGATTAGGTCCAGCCTTAGGTCTAGGAACAGTATTATGGTAGGTTTAGGGTTAGAGTTAAGGTTAGGGCTATGGTTATCATTAGGGTAAGGGTTAGGACTTGGTTTAGGTTTAGAGTTAACATTATAGCTAGGGTTGGGGCTTGCATTAGGGCTAGATTTTGGGTTACATAAGGGCTAGTGTTAGGGATACAGCTAACGTAAGAACTAGGGTTATGATTAAGGCTAATTTTAGGGTTACGGTTAGGGCTAAGTCTAGTTTTATGGTTAGGTTTAAGTTCACGGTGATGTTTTGAGCTAGGGTTAGTGTTAGGTTCAGAGTTAGGGTCAGGGTTAGTTTTAGGGTTGGGGATAAGACTCGAATTAGTGGTAGGCTTAGGGCTAGATGTAGAGTTAGTATTTGGTTAGGTTAAGGGTTAGGGTTAGTTCTATGGCTCGTTATGTTTTAGGGCTAAGGCTAAAGATAAGGGTACTTTTACAATTAATGTAAGTGTTATTGCTAGTCATATGGTGAGTATAGGCTTAGGGGTACATTTAGAGTTATGGTTAATTCTAGGACTAGGGCTATGGCTAGGGTTAGGGCTAAGGTTATGTCTAGTGTTTGGTTTATGGTAAGGGATAGTGTTAGAACTAGGAATAGAGCAAGGGCGATAGTTAGAGTTAGTCTTAAGGCTAGGGTTAGTATTAAGTTTAGGGCTAAATTAGGCTAGGAATATGTCTAGGATTGGTGTTAGGGTTAGGCCTAGGGTTAGGGATATGTTTAAGATTAGGTTTAGGGTTAGGTTTAGGGAAGGGATGGAGTTATAGCTAAGTTTAGGGCTAGGGCAATGATTAGAATTAGGTTTAGGTCTAGGGTTAGGTTTGTGTTAGAATTAAGGCTAGATTTTGGGTTAGGTTGAGGGCTAGGGTTTGTGTTAGGGTTAGGGCAAGTTTTAGGGATAGGGATAATATCAGGTTTAGGGTTACAGATAGGGATAGTTATAGGGTTATGTTCATGGCTAGGTCTAATATTAGGTTTAGGGTAAGGCCCATGTTAATGGTAAGGTGTATTTTTAGAGTCAGGGTCAGGTTTTGTGTTTTGTGTTAGTTAAATTATTAGGGTTAAGGTTCAAATTAGTGTTAGGGTTAGAATTAGGGTTAGGTTTAGGGATAGGTTTGAGTTTAGGATTCAGGTTAAGATTAGGGTAATTGGTAGGATTAGGGTTAGTGATAGGGTTAGGGTTAGGCTTAGGGTTTGCATTTGGGTTAAGGATATTTCCAGGGTAATGAATAGAATTAGAGCTAGGGTTAGGACTAGGGTTTAGAATAGTTTTAGGGCTAGCGTTAGGGTTAGGGCTAGGAGTAGGTTTAGGGTTTGGGTTAGGTTTATGGTACAGGTTAGGTTTTGAGCTAGGGTTAATGCTAGGATGAGGGTTAGGTTTAGGATTATGTCAGGGGCTGGATTTATGGTTAAGGTTAGGGTTAGTGTTAGGGTTAGGGGCTAAGGTTATCTTTAGAGTTAGTTTAATGGACAGGGTTAGATGTCGGGATAGGGTTAGTGGTAGCTCTAGGTTTAGGGTTAGTGTTAAGGTTAGGGCTAAGATTATCAGTTGAGTTAGGGTAATGGATATGGTTAGATGTCAGGTTAGGGTAAGCGGTAGTTTTAGGTTTAGGGTTAGTGTTAGGGTTTGGGCTAGGGTTAGTGTTAGAGTCAGGGATATGGTTTTATAAAGGGTTAAGGCTATGATGAGGGTTAGGTTTAGGGTTAGGTCTAGGATTAGGTTTACAATTAGGATTAGAGTGAGGGTTATCATTAGGGTTAAGATTCGGTTTAGGGTAATGGATAATTTTAGAGATAGTATTAGGGCTAGTGTTAACATTATGATTAGGGCTAGGATTAGAATTAGGTTTAGGGCTAGGGCTAGGGTTATGTTTAGGGTTCGGTTTTGGGTTTTATCTAGGGTTAGGTCTAAGGCGAGTGTTAGGGTTAGCCTGAGGGTTAGGCTTACAGTAAGGGATAAGGTTAGGTTAGGGTTATGGTTATGCTTTGGGCTAGATTTAGGCCTAGGATTAGAGCTAGGTTTTGTGTTAGGTTTAGTGCTATGGTAATGTAAGGGTTATGTTTACAGTTATGGCTAGGACTAGTGTAAGGTTTAGGTTTCGGTTAGGGTCAGTTTTATAGCTAGGTTTAATGTTAGTGTCAGGGTCTGTGTTTGGATTAGGGTTTGGGTTACGGCTAGAGCCAGAATTAGGATTCGTTAGGTCTAGAGGTAAGGTTACTCTTTGGCTTAGGTTAAGGGTTTTCATTAGAGCTAGGGCTAGTTTTTTGTTTAGGTCTTGGTTAAAGATTTGGCTAGATTTAAGATTAGGTTTAATCTAGGTCTAGAGTTAGGGTTAGGTTTACATATAGGGTTATAGGTAGGGCTAGTGTTAGGGTTTGGTTTAGATTCAGGATCAGAATAAGGGTCAGGGTTAGGGTTAGAATTTGGGTTATGTTTATAACAAGAATGAGGGCTAAGGTTAGCACTAGCAATAGGGTTAGGGTTTGGGTTAGACTAAGGATTTGTTTTAGGACTAGGGTTAGCATTAGTGTTGGGGTTTGGCTAGGGTAAAGTATAAGGTTAGAGCTAGGGTTAGAGCTAGGGTTCGGGTTAGGGTTTGGGCTATGTTAGGGTTAGGGTTACGGTGAAAGCTTAGGGCTACGTTCAGACCTAAAATTAGGGCTAGGTTTTGTGTTAGTTTAGGCCTAGGGTTAGGTCCATGGGTAATGTAAGAGCTAGGGTTATGATTAGGGCTAGTTTTAGGGTTAGGGTTATGGCTAGGTCTAGTGTTAGGATAAGGTTTTGTTTAGGTTGATCTTTGGAGCTAGGATTATGTTAGGGTCAGGGCCACTGTTCACGTTAGAGTTAGTGTTGGGTTTAGTGCCAGAATTAGGTCTAGGGGTAGGGTTATTATTTGGGTTAGGTTAAGGGTTATTGTTAGGGCAAGGACTAGGGTGTTGTTCAGGTCTATGGCTAGAGATATGGCTAGATTTAGGATTAGGTTTAAGTCTAAGGCTAGTTTTAGGTTTAGGTTTAAGTATATGATTACCGGTAAGGCTAATGTTAGGGTTCGGTTTCAGATTAGGGTCAGGTTTATACTTGCGGTTAGTGTTAGTGTCAGAATAAGTGTCAGGGTTAGGGTTTGGGTTTATTTTAGGGTTAGAGCTAGAACAAAGGTTAGGTTTAGGCCTAGTAATAGGGTTAGGGTTTGGGTTAGGCTCTGGATTAGGGTTAGGGCTAGGGTTAGCATTAGGTTTAGGGTTTAACTTAAGGTAATGGATAGGGTAAAAGCTAGGGTTAGATCTAGGGTTAGGGTGTGGATTTGGGCTAGTTTTAGGGTTAGAGTTAAAACTAGGGTTAGCGCTCATCTTACGGCCAGGTTTTGGTTTTGGTTTGGGCTAGTGTTAGATCTACAACTAATGTATAAACCAGGGTTATGATTAGGGCTACTTTTTGGGTAAGTGTTACAGCTAGATCAAACGTGAGGGTTAGGGTTACTGTTAGCGTGATTTTAGAGCTAGGGTTAGTATTAGGGTCAGGGTCAGTGTTCGGGTTACACTTGGGGTTAGTTAAACCCAATATTATCACTAGAATTAGGTCTAGGTGTAGGGTTAGTGTTTGTGTTAGGTTAAGGTTTATCATTAGGGCTAGGGCTATGTTTTTGTTTAGGTCTAGGGCTATAGATATGGCTAGAGTTAGAATTAGGTTTAGGTCTAGGGCTAGTGTTAGGGTTAGGTTTAGGTATAGGTTTATTGCTAGTGCTAGTGTAAGGGTCCGGTTTATGGTTAGGGCCAGTTTTAGACATATGGTTATCTTTAGAGTCAGAATAAATGTCAGGGTTAAGTTTAGGGTTTGGGGTTATGGTTAGAGCTACAATAAGGGCTACGGTTAGGACTAGTAATAGGGTGAGGGTTTGGCTTAGGCTAAAGATTAGATTTAGGCCTAGGGTTAGCATTAGGGTTAGGGTTAGCTTAGGGTTAAAGATAGGATTAGAGCTCAGATTATGGCTATGTTTAGGGTTAGGATTAGGGCTAGTGTTAGGTTTAGGTTGAGGATTTAAGCTAGGGTTAGGTCTTGCATTAAGGCTAGGTTTTGGTTAGAGTTAGGACTAGTTTTAGAGTTATGGCCAATGTATGGACTAGGGTTACGATTTTGGCTATTTGTAGGATTAGGGTTAGGACTAGGTCTAGTGGTAGAGTTAGGTGTAACGTTTAGAGCTATGGTTAGTGTTAGGGTCAAATTCAATGTCAGACTAGTTTTAGCATTAGTGTTTGTCCTCGAATTAGGGCTAAGGTTAGGGCTAGGAGTAGGGTTAGATTTCAGTTTAGGTTAAGTTTTAAAGTTAGGGTTGTGGCCTGGTTTTGTTTTGGGGCGACGGCTATGGTTAGGCCTAGTTTTAGGCTTAGCATTAGGTTTAGGGCTAGTGTTAGGCTTAGGTTTGGGCTTAGGGTTAAAGTTAGATTTTGATTTAGGATTAAATCTAGGGTTAGGTCTAGGGCTAAGTATAGGGCTACTGTTAGGTCTTAGTTTATGGCTAGGATTAGAGTTATGGTAAGGGATAGAGTTAGAACTAGGTATAGGGCTAGGGTGAGAGTGAGAGTTAGTCTTACGGGTAAGCTTAGTGTTTGGTTAGGTATAGGGCTTAATTAGGGCTGGGAATAGGGCTAGGTTTATGGTTATGTTTAGGACTAGGGTTAGTTTCAGGTTTAGGGTTAGGTTTCTTGGAAACGATGCGGTTAGAGCTAGGGATAGGGCTAGGGTGAAGGTTTGAATTAGGGTTAGGGCTAGGGGTTCATTAGAGTTATGTTTAAGTCTAGGTTTAGGGCTAGGATGAGGGCTAGGGTTTGTGTTAAGTTTCGGGATAGGATTAGTGTTAGGGTCAATGTCAGGTCTAGGATTATGGTTAGAGATAATTTTAGGGTTAGGTTTATGGCTATATTAGTGTAAGTTTTAGGTTTAGGGTAGGGGTCAAATTTAGAGCTAGGGGTATTATTAGGGTCAGGGTCAGGTTTAGGGTTTTGTTTAGGCTAGGGTTTAGGGTTAGGGCTCAAATTAGCATTAGGGTTTGGGTTGGGGTAATGATAGGGTTTGGTTTAGGATTCAGGTTAGATTTAGCATAATGGATAGGATTACGGTTAGGCATAGGGTTAGATTTAGGCCTAGGGTTAGCATTATAATTAGAGTTATGTTTATGGTAATTGATAGGGTTAGAGATAAATTTAGGTCTAGGTTTATGGATAGGGTTATGGCTAGGGTTAAGATTAGGTTTATGAGTTTGTTTTGTGTTAAGTTTAGGTCTAGAATTACGGCTAGGGCAAATGTCAGGTATAGGATTATGGCTATGGATAGTTTTAGGGTTAGGTTTAGGGGTAGGGTCAGGATTAGAGCTAGGTATATTATCACGGGAAGGGGCAGAGTTAGAATTTGGGTTGGGTTAAGGTTTAGGGTTAGGGCTTGAATTAGCATTAGTGTTAGAGTTAGGGTAATGATAGGGTTAGGATTAGGGTTCAGGTTAGTTCTAGGTTAATGAAATAGGTTAGGGTAAGGGATAAGTTTAGGGTTAGGCCTAGGGTTACCATTAGAGTTATGGTTATGGTTTGGGTAATGGATAGGGTTAGAGCTAGTGATAGGGCTTGGGTTATTGTTAGAATTCTGGCTAGGGTTACGGTAAAGTTTAGGGCTATGTTCTGGTTTAGGGTTAGGTTTAGGGTTAGGCTTAAAGCTAGGGTCAAGGCTCAGATTAGGGCTTGGTTTTGGGTTTGGTTAGGGCTAGGATTAGGGCTATGGTAATATATAAACTAGTGTTGCAATTAGTGCTAGATTTGGGGTTGGGGTTAGGGCTAGGTCTAGTGATACGGTTAGGTTTAGGGTTGGGGTGATGTTTACAGCAAGGTTTATTGTTAGGGTTAGTGTCAGAGTCAGGGTTAGTTTTAGGGTTAGTGTTAGAACTCGAATTAGGGCTAAAGTTAGTACTAGTTGTACGGTTAGTGTTTTCTTTAGGTTAAGGGTTAAGGATATAGTTTGGTTTTGTTTAGGGCAAGTGCTATGTTTACGGCTAGATTATGGATTAGTATCAGGGTTAGGGCTAGTGTTAGATTAAGGTTTAGATTTAGGATTAGGATTAGATTTTGTGTTAGGGTTATATCTAGGTTTAGGGATAGGGCTAAGGTTAGGGCTAGTGTTAGGGTTAGGGTGAGGGATAGGGGTATGGTAACGAATATGGTTGGAACTAGTTATACGGCTAGGGTGAGAATTAGAGTTAGTTATGGTAGTAGTCTTAGGATTGGGATTAGATTTAGGGCAAAATTAGGGCTAGGATTGCTGCTAGGGTTAGGGCTAGTTTGGGCTAGGATTTGGGCTAGGATTAGTGTTAGAGTTAGGGCTAAATTAGGGCTAGGATTAGGGCTAGATTTAGGGTTAGGGTTAGAGCAAAATTAGGATTTAGGATTAGGGTTAGTGTTAGTGTTAGGGTTAGGGCTACATTAGGGCAAGTATTAAGGCTAGGGTTAGTGTTATGGTTAGACTAAGGGGTTGGGCTAGAGTTAGGGTTAGCATTGTTGTTAAGGTTAAGTTTAGGGGAATGGCTGGGATTATAGCTAGCTTTAGGTATAGGGTGAGTGTTAGGATTAGGACTAGAGTTATATTTCACTTTAGGATTAAGTCTAGGTTTAGGGCTACATTAATAGCTAGGGTTTCTGTTAGGGTTATGGCTAGGACCAGGTCTAGGGCTAATATCAGGTCTAGGGTTAATGTTAAAAATAGTTTTAGGGTTAGGTTATTGCTAGGTGTAGTGTAAGAATTAGGTTTAGGTTAAAGGTCAGATTTAGGGCTAGGGTTATTATTAGGATCAGAGTCAGGGTCAGGGTTAGCATTTGGTTTAGCTAAAGGTTTAGGGTTAAGGCTCAAATTCGCATTAGGTTTAGGTTTAGGATTAGGGTAATGGATAGGGTTTAGTTTAGGTTTCAGTTAAGGTTTAGGGTAATGGATGGATT
Source organism: Marmota flaviventris (assembly GCF_047511675.1). NCBI lineage: Eukaryota > Metazoa > Chordata > Mammalia > Rodentia > Sciuridae > Marmota > Marmota flaviventris. The sequence continues at coordinate 60,661 of NW_027288443.1, forward strand.
AGGTTTAGCAATCGGATTAGGGTTACCATTATGGTTAGCATTATGTTTAGTGTAACGGAGAGGTGTAGAGCTAGGGTTTTGGCTAGGTTATTGTTTTGATTAAGTCTACAATTAGGGTTCGGTTTAGGGATAGGGTTAGAATGTCATTTGGGGTAAGTTTTAGGGCTAGTATTATGGTTAGCCTTAACACTAGGGTTAGCGTTAGGGTTAGGGTTAGGAAAGTTTTTGCATGCTTCCGCTTTGGGAAACTTTCACAAGGAAGAATCCAGAGTGCCCACATAGAACTGATTGAGTGTGTGTAGTTTCAAGCAGCGAGCACCAACCCTGTTTGATTTCAAGTTCCATTTCCATTTACACGTATAGGTCAAAATGAAGGAAACCTTAAAATACAAACTGTTCCTGACAGCAAACCATTGAAGGGATAAGGCCCAAACCTGTGGAAAATAGTAAGGTTAGGTACAAGACGAATTATTCCAAGTATCAAATAAATTTGAACAAAACTCACTCTAACTCTAACACTAGATCTAACCCAACCCTAATTTAATTCTAACCTGTTTAGAGTACCTGTGATCATAGAAGTCCCAAACTTGGGGAGCCTAGTGGTGCAACTTAACAGACGAATATTGTGCAGTATCAAGGAAATTTGATGAAAAATTTGGGGAGGTATTTCATATTTGCTCATTTGAAGTACATTTATATTTTCCATTTTTTTTCTTAAAGTGCTAATGGATAAATTGTTTTACATACTTCATCTTAAGGTATTGCACAAATAAAAACCAAAGAGTGACCACAGAGAGCTTATTGAATGTGTGAAGTTTCAAGCAGCTAGCACCAACACTGTTTGATTTCCAGCTCCATTGCATTCACACCTATAGACCCTAATGAAGTGAAACGTAAAAATTCAAACTTTTCCTGACACTGAACCATTGAACCTTGAAGGCCCAAACTTGGGGAGCCTAATAAGTCTAGGTCAAGGATGAATCCTGTACAGTATCAAAATATTCAACCAAAAAAATTGAAGCTCTTTCATTACATGTGTATTCTGCTTGCTCCTAATGCACCCATAGATAAAGCTGTTACTTTCTACTTCATCTTAGTTCTACTTCCATGGAAAACACCAGATTATGCTCACTGAAAATTGATGTTGTATGTGAAGTTTGAAGCAGCTATCCCAAACCCTGTTCAATTACCAGCTTCATTTCCATTCACCCCTATAAGCCAAAAAGGAGGGAAAAATGAAAATTGAAACTGTTCCTCAAGGCAAACCCTTTATGTAGGAGGCCCAAACCTTTGGAGTATATTAAAAAAAAAGATGAATCCTGAACAGTATCATAGAAATTTGAAAACAAAACTAACCTTAACCTGTTTAGAGTCCCTTTGATCCTAGAAGTCCCAAACGTGGGGAGCCAAGTTGGGTAGGCTAACAGATAAATTTTTCACACTATAAAAGAAATCTGACCAAATAATTGGGGAAGTAGTTCAGTACATGTATATTCTCCTGTTTTATCCTAAAGTGCTCTCACATAAAGTTGCTTTGCATGCTTTAGCTTAGGGCTACTTTTACAAGAAATAAACCAGAGAATGCCCATAGAAAACTGATTGAGTGTGTGAGGTTTGAAGTAGCTAGCACCAACTCTGTTGGATTTCTAGCTCTATTTCCATTTACACCCATAGGTCAAAATGAAATGAAAAATTAAAATACAAACTGTTCAGGAGAGCAAACCCTTGAACCAAGAGGCTCAAAACTAGAGAATATAGGAATGCTAGGTAAAAGTTGAATTTTACCCAGTATCAAAGAAATTTGAACAAAACTATATCTAACAGACACTAGCTGTAACCCTAGCCCTAATCTAATACTAAATCTAACCTAACCTGTTTAGAAAACCATTGTTCAGAGTAGTCCCCAAATAAAGGACACCAGTGGGGCAAGCTAACAGATGCATCCTGTGCAGTATCAAAGAAATCTGACCAAATAATTGGAGGAGGAATTTCAGTACGTGCATATTTCCCTGTTTTCTCCTAATGTACTCATGGATAAATTATTTTTTCATGCTTCAGTTTAAGGTACTTGCACAAGGAACAACCAGAGTGTGCCCACAGAGAGCTGATTGAGTGTGTGAAGTTTCAAGCAGCTAGTACTAACTCTGTTTGGTTTCCAGCTCCATTTTCATTCACGTCTATAGGCCACAATAAAGTGAAACCTAAAAATTTATACTGTTCCTGACAGTGAACTGGCAAACCTTGAAAACCCAACATGGGGATCCTACTAAGACTAGGAAAAGGATGAATCCTGTTCAATATCAATGTAATCAATGCAAAAAAAAAATGAAGCTTGCTCCTAAAGTGCTCACATGTAAAGCTATTTCTTTCTAATTTAGGTTGGGCTACTACCACAAGAAACAAATGAGAGAATGTGCACTGAGAACTGATTGAGTGTGTGAAGTTTCAAGCAGCTAGCACAAACCCTGTTTGAGTCCAGCTCCATTTCCAATCACCCCTACAGGGCAACATGAAGTGAAACATGAAAATTAAAACTGCTTCTGAGAGCAAACCCTTTTACCTAGGAGGCCCAAACATGGGGAGCATACTAAGAATAGGAAAAAGGTAAATGCTGCCCAGCCAATAAATTTTAAAAAAACTTACTCTAACCCTAAACTAGTTCTAACACTTGCCCAAACTCTAGCCATAACTGTAAGCCTAACCTTTTAAGAGAACCTTTGATCAAAATTTTTAAACTTGGGGAGATTAGTGGGGAAGCTTACAGATGAATCCTGCACAGTATCAAAGAAATCTGACCAAATAATTGGGGGAAGTATTTCAGTACATGCATATTGCCCTGTTTTCTTCTAAAGTGCTCTTGGATAAACTTGTTTTGCATGCTTCAGCTTATGGCTATCTTTATAAGGAAGAAACCAGAGAGTCCCCACAGACAACTGATTGAGAATGTGAAGTTTCAACCAGCTAGCACCAACCCTCTGATTTCCAGCTTCATTTGCATTTACCCATATAGGTCAAAATGAAGTGAGACATTAAAAACAAACTATTCCAAACAGTGAACCATTAAACCAAGAAAGCCCAAAATAGGGCACATAGTAAGGATACGAAAAGATAAATCTTCCCAGTATCAAAGAAATTTGAACAAAACAAATTCTAACCCTAACACTAGCTCTAAAGCTAGCCCTAACCCTAACTGTAACCTAACCCTTACCTGTTTAGAGAACAATTGATCCTAGAATTGCCAACCTTGGGGAGCCTTGTGCAGCAAGCTAAAATATGAATACTGTGCAGTATCAAAGAAATCTGATCAAATTGTTGGGATACTTATTTCAGTACATACATGCTTCTCTGTTTTCTCCTTAAGTGCTCTCAGATACAGTTTCTTTTGCATGCTTCATTTTTGGCCTACCTACAAAAGAAAGAAACCAGAGAGTGCCCACTGAGAACTGATTGTGTGAAGTTTCAAGCACCTACTGCCAACCCTGTTTGATTTCCAGCTCAATTTTCATTCACATCAGTAAGCCACAATGAAGGGAAACCTTAAAATACAAACTGTTCCTGACAGTGAACCTATTGAATAGAGAAGGCCCAAACCTGTAGAGCACAGTAAGGCTAAGTAAAAGATTAATCCTGTCCAGTATCATAGAAATTTGAAAAAAAAAAAAAAAAAACTAGGGCCCCACGTGTGCTCTCAGCTCAGATGGAAGGCTCAGCTGTGCAGTTTCTCTGGGAGCAGATAGCAATCTCAGCCACATGGGCACTCAGTGCGCAGACAGAAGGCAGCAGAGAACAGAAATACTTTGCTTGAGAATCACCAGAATGAGCTCTGGGCACAGCACAAGGTCACTCCAGAACCACCCACTTCACCAAACACCATACATGGGTAATAGATGGAATCCATCTTGCAAAACCTTCCTTGCCATCTATCAGTGGGCATGGCTACCAGCTGGGTTCTGCAGCTTATCAGGTAAGTGGTTTCCAACTCCCCTACCTCCAGCTGTGATAACTCAAGATTTTTCTCACAAGCTTTTGGGGGGTGTAGCTATCAATGCGGAACAGCAACTGTACAGGCACCTGGTTTCCAATTCAGAGACTAAGAGTAGGGAGGCTCCAGGAAGAAGCTCAAGCTCTCTCACCCTGGCTACATCCACCAACCTGAGCACAGAGACTCAAGCTAGGAATAGACAACTCCACCTACTGCAAGAAAAGAACACAGAGTTCTGAGAGACTTTTTTTTCTTACTTTTCTTGCTCTTCTCATCCATTCTTCTCTACTCTTCCCTTCTGGTCCTTACAACATCAACATATGTGAAACCAAGGACTTTACATGAAATTGGACCTTAAGAAGTGAATCACTAGAATACTATAATATAGAATTACATAGGCCCCACCTCACCACCTCTTTATCTGCTCTTATTTTCTTTCTTGTTATTTTTTCTTTCTCCCTCTATCCCACTTTCAGCCTCCTAACTTTTACTATTTATACATAGGGTAATTATATGAATACAGATAAGGAGTTTGAATTTATACCTTCTTCCATAAATTCCCCCTGTCTAGTCATTAGAGTTCTCCTTCAAAGTTGCAATGTGAGATTAATCACACACCCTCATTCCTTTCCCCCTTAACATAGTATCCTACCCCTGACCCTCAGTTCTCTATACACCACCAGAAATGGTATGCCTTTTATGAAACAAATGACTATATTCTAAATGATAATTGAAGCTAACATCTGTAGACACAGATTCTAAATATAAATGTATTTATAATGGTTAGGTTTAGGATTCGGGTTAGGGTTAGATTTAGAGTTAAGTTTTGATCTATGGTTAGTGTTAGGGCTAAGGATAGGGCAAGGTTAGGACTAGAGTTTGGGTTAGGTTTAGGAATATGGTAAGGTATAGGGTTAGAACTAGTGATAGGGCTAGTATGGGAGTTAGAGTTAGTCTTAGGGCTAGGATTAGGTTTAGGGTTAGGGATAGGACTAAATTAGGGCTAGTGTTAGTATTAGGTTTAGGCCTTGGGTTAGGGTTAGAGTTAGGATTACGTTTAGGGTAAATTATTGGGTTATAGCTAGACTGAGGGCTAGGGGAAGGGTTAGTATTAGGGTTCTGTCTAGGGCTTAGGTTTAGGGATTAAAGCTAGGTTTAGGGCTAGGATGAAGGCAAATGTTTGTGTTAGAGTTAGTGCTAGTATTAGGGTTAGGGCTAATGTCAGGTCTAGGGTTACAGTTAGGGATAGATTTAGTGTTAGGTTTATGGCTTGGTCCAGTGTAGGGGTTAGGTTCATATTAAGGGTCAGTTTAGAGCAAGGGTTATTATTAGGGTAAGGATCAAGTTGAGGGTTTGAGTTAAGTTAGGGTTTAGGTTTAGGGCTTGAATTATCATTAGGGTTTAGGTTTAAGGTAATGAAAGGTTTAGGTTCAGGGTTTAGGTGTGGTTTAGTGTAATGGATAGGGTTAGGGTTAGTCCTAGGGTTAGCATAAGAGTTATTATTAGGGTAATGGATAGGGTTAGACCTAAGATTAGGGGTAGGGTTATGTATAGGATTAGGGCTTTTGTTTGGGTTATGGTTAGATTTATGTTTAGGGTTAAAGCTAGGTTTCGCAGCTGGGGATGTGGTTCAAGAAGTAGTGTGCTCGTCTGGCATGTAAAGGGCACTGGGTTTGATCCTCAGCACTACATACCAATAATATAAAGATGTTGTGTCCACCAAAATGTAAAAAAATAAATCTAAAACAAACAAACAAACAAAAAAACTAGGTTTAGGACTCAGATTAAGGCTAGGTTTTGCGTTAGGTTAGGGCTAGGGTTAAGGCTACAGCTAATGTACAAAGTAGCGATATGATTAGAGCTAGTGATAGGGTCAGGATTAGGGCTAAGTCTACTGTTAGGGTTAAGTTTATGGTTATGATGATGTTTAGAGCTAGGTTTAATGTTAGGGTCAGAGTCAGAGTCCAGATTAGTTTTCAGGTTAGGGTTAGGACTAGAATTAGAGATAGGTTTAGGGCTAGGTGTAGGGTTAGGGTTTGGTTTAGGTTATGTGTTAGGGTTAGGGTTATGATTCAGTTTTGTATTAGGGCTAGGGGTAGCGTTAGGGCTAGTTTAAGGATTAATTTTAGGATTAGTGCTAGTGTTAGTGTGAGGTTTAGGCTTAGGTTTAGGGTTAGATTTAGAGTTAGGGTTAGATCTAGGCTTTGAGCTAGTGGTAAGGATAGGGCCAGGATTAGGGCTAAGCTTAGGGCTAGGTATAGGGTGATGGTAAGGGATAGGTTTAGAACTAGGTATAAGGCTAGTGTGAGATTTTGAGTTAGTCTTGTAGTTGGGTTAGGGATGAGTTAGGGATAGGGCTAAATTAGGGCTCAGATTAGGACTAGGGTTAGTGTTAGGGGTAGGCCTAGATTTAGGACTAGGGTTAGTGTTAGAGTTAGGGTTAGGGTTAGGGTTAGATTAAGGGATGGGATTATAGCTACTTTTAGGACTAGGGTGAGGATTAGATTTAGGGTTATGATTAGGGATAGGTTTATGATTAAGGTGAGGTATATGGCTAGAATGTGGGCTAATGTTTGTGTTAGGATTAGGACTAGGATTAGAGCTAGAGCTAATGTCAGGTATAGGGTTACAGTTAGGGAGAGTTTTAGGGTTAGGTTTATAACTAGGTCTATTGTAAGGGTCAGGTTTCTTGTTAGAGTTAGGTTTAGAACTATGGTCAGGGTCAGAGTTAGGTTTTTTATTAGATTAAGGTTTAGGCATAAGGCTCGAGTTATCATTATGGTTAGGGATAGGTTAATGATAGTTTTAGGTTTAGAGTTGAAGTTAGGTGTAGGGTAATGGATAGGGTTAGGGTTAAGAATAGGATTAGGGTTCGGCCTAGGGTTAGCAGAAGCATTAGGGTTATAATTAGGGAAATAGATAGGCTTAGACCTAGTGATAGGGCTAGTGTTATGCTTAGGATTAGGGCTAAGTTAGGGTTATGGTTAGCTTTAGGGTTAAAGCTAGGGTAGGGCTTGAGTTAGGGTTAGGTTTTGAAATAGGTCAGGGCTATTGCAAATGTAAGAACTTTGCTATGATAGGGCTAGTTTTAGGGTTAAAGTTACAGCTAAGTATAGTTTTAGGGTTAGGTTGAGGGTTAGGGTGATGTTTAGATCTAGGGTCAGTGTTGGTGTCAGGGTCAGTGTTCAGTTTAGGGTTATGCTTAATGTGAAAGCCAGTGTTAGGACCAGGGTTAAGATTAGGGGAAAGGTTAATTTTTGGCTTTAGGCTAAGGGTTTTTATTAGGGCTAGGGCTAGGTTTTTCTTTAGGTCTAGGCATAGAATTATGGATAGATTGGGATTAGGTTTAGGTCTAGGGCTAGTGTTAGGGTTAGGTTTAGGTATAAGTTTACCAGCAAGGCTAGTGTTAGGGTTCGGTTTAGGGTTAGGCTCAGGTTTAGACCTATGATTAATGTTAGGGTCAGAATAAGGGTCAGGGTTAGGGTTAGGGTTAGGGTTGGGTTTATGGTTAGAAATAGAATGAGGACTAGGGTTAGGGTTTGGGTTAGTTTAAGGATTAGGTCTAACCTAATCCTTATCTTAATCCTTAACTAACCCAAATCCTAACCCTATTAGTAGGGTTAGAGTTTGGGTTAGGTTAAGGATTAGGACTAGGATTACGATTAGGATTAGCATTGGGTTTAGGGTTTGGCATAGGGTAAGGGATAGGGTTAGAGCTAGGATTGGGTCTAGGGTTGGGGTTAAAGCTAGGTTTACGGCTTGGATTAGGGCTAGTTTTTGTGTTACGATTAAGGCTAGGTTTAGAGCAATGACTAATGTAAGAACTATGGTTTTTAGGGTTAGTTTTAATGTGATGGTTAGGGGTTAAACCTCTAGTGTTAGGATTAGGTTTAAGGTTAGGTTGATATTTAGAGCTGTGTGAGTGTTAGGTTAATAGTCAGGGTCAGGTTTACTTTTAGGGTTACGGTTAGAACTCAAATTAAGGCTAGGGTTACTGTAAAGGTTTGTTTTAAGGTTAGGGTGGTGTTTAGAGCTAGGGTGAGTGTTAGGATACGTGCCAGAGTTAGGGTTAGTTCAAGGTTAAGATTAGAACTCGAATTAGGGCTAGGGTAAGGTCCAGGTGCAGTGTTAATGTTTGGTTTAAGTTAAGGTTTAGGGTAAGGGCTATTGCTCAGTTTTGTTTTACTGCAAGGGTTAGTTTTAGGGCTAGTTTTATGATTAGTGTTAGGGCTAGGGCTAGTGTTAATGTTAGGCTTAGGCTTATGGTTAGGGTTAGATTTAGAGTTAGGGTTAGATCTAGGGTTAGGACTAGGAATCAAGATGAGGTAATGGTTATTACTAGGTTTAGGGCTAGGGTTAGAGCTAGGGTTAGGATTACGGTCATGGATAGGGTCAGAAGTAGAGATTGGGCTAGTTTGAGTGTTAGAGTTAGTCTTAGGGCCAGGGTTAGGGTTACGGTTGGGGATAGGGTTAAATTAGGTCTAGAATTAGGGCCAGGGTTATTGTTCACCTTAGGCCTAGTGTTAGGGTTAGGGTTAGGGTTAAGTTTAGGGTAAGGATTGGCATTATACCTAGGTTTTATGATAGGGTGAGGGTTCGAATTAGGGTTAGTGCTATTAATAGGGTTAGGGTTATGATTAAGGCTAGGTTTGGGGTTAGGATGAGGGCTAGGGTTTATTTTAGTGTTAGGGCTAGGATTAGGGCTGGGCCTAATATCATATCTAGGGTTATATTTAAAGATAGTTTTAGGGTTAGGTTTATGGCTACATGTAATGTAAGGGTTAGGTTTAGGGTTAGGGTCAGGTTTAGAGCTAGGTGTATTATTAGAGTCAAGTTGTGGGTTAGAAATTTGGATAGGTTAAGGTTTAAATTTAGGGCTCAAATTATCTTTATGGTTCGTGTAATTACAGTGTGAGGTTTAGGGTTTAGGTTTGGTTTGGAATAATGCATAGGTTTAGTATTAGGCATAGGTTTAAGTTTAGGCCTAGGGTTATGGTTAAGGCAATGGATAAGGTTAGAGAAAGGGTTAGAGCTAGGGTTATGATTTTGATTAGGGCTAGGTTTAGGATTAGGTTTAGAGTTAAAACTCAAGTTAGGGCTTGGATTTGGGCTAGGTTTGGGGTTAACTTAGTGCTAGGGTTAGGAGTAAAGCTAATGTAAGTACCAGGGTTACAATTAGGGTTAAATTTAGGGTTAGGGTTAATGGTAGGTCTAGTGTTAGGTTTAGGGTTAGGGTTAGGGTGATGTTTAGACTAGGGTTAATATTATGGTTAGAGTCAGGGTCAGTGTTAGTTCTAGCTTTCAGCTTAAAACTACAATTGGAGCTAAGGTTAGGGTTAAGGTTTGGTTTAGGTTAAGGGTTAGGGTTAGGGCTATGGCTCGGTTTTGTTTTAGGGCTAGTGGTAAATTTAGAGTTAGGGTTAGGCTTAGGATTAGGTTTTGATTTAGAGTTAAAATTAGATCTAGTGTTAGGCTAGAGCTAATTATAGGGCTAAAATTAGGGCTAGGATTAGGCTTCCGGTAAGGGATAGGGTTGGAACTAGGGATGGGGCTAGGGTGGGAGTTAGATTTAGTCTTAGGGCTAGGGTTAGGGCTAGCGTTAGGAATAGGACTAAATTAGGGCTAAGATTAGGGCTAGGGTTAATTTTTGAGTTAGGCCTAAAGTTAGGTTTAGGGTTAGGTTTAAGGCTAGGTTTAGGGATAGGATAAGGGCTGGGGTTTGTGTTAGGTTTAGGACTAGGATTAGAGCTATGGCTAATGTCAGGTCTAAGGTTATGGTTGGGGATAGTTTTAGGATCAGGGTTATGGCTAGGTCTAGTGTAAGTGTTAGGTTTAATGTAAATTCAGCCTTAGAGCTAGGAGACTTATTACGGTTAGGGTCATTGTTAGAGTTTGCTTGAGGTTAGGGTTTATGGTTAGGGCTTGAGTTAGCACTAGGGTGTGGGTTAGGTACTGATAGGGTTTTGTTTACAGTTTACATTAGGTTTAGGGTAATTGATAGGGTTAGGGTTAGTGATATGGTTAAGATTAGGCCTAGGGTTCGCATTAGGGTAAGGGTTATGGTTAGTATAATGGATGGATTTAGAGCTAAGTTTAGGACTAGGTTTATGGTTAGGAACAGGTCATGAATTAGGGTTAGGGTTAGGGTTAAAACTAGGTTTAGGCTTAGGTTTATGTTTAGCAAAAGGGTTAGGTTTTGAGCTAGGGTTAGTTTGAGGGTGAGGGTTAGGTTTAGGGTTACTTCTAGGGATAAGATTATAGTACTCAGAGGGTTAGGGTTATGAATAGGGCTAGTGACATCATTAGGGATAGTGTTAGGTTTAGGGTAATGTATATGATTAGATGTAGATTTAGGGCTTTGTTTAAAGTTAGATTGAGGTTTAGGCTTAGAGTTAGTGCTATGGTTATGTTTAGGTTTATAGTAAGGGTTAGGGTTTGAGCTAGGGTTAGGTCTATGGCAAGTGTGAGATTTAAGATTAGGTCTAGGGTTAGTTTTCCAATAAGAATCAATAAGGTTAGGTTTAGGTTTAGAGTAATCGGTAGGTTTAGAGCTAGGTTTAAGGCTAGGGTTAATGTTAGGATTAGGGCTAGTGTTAGGGTTAGATTGACGTATAGGTGTAGGTTTATGTTTAGAATAATGTTTAGGCTTTGAGCTAGGATTAGGACTAAGGCAAGAGTTAGGTTAGGGTTAGGGCTAGGGTTAAGGCTATGGGTAATGTAAGAGCTAGGTTTATTTTGTGGGCTAGTTGTAGGCTTAGGGTTATGTCTAGGTCTAGTGTTAGGTTTAGATTTTTGAGTAGGGTCAGATTTAGAGACAGGTTTACTCTAAAGACAGGGTCAGTGTTTGGGTTAGAGTTAGTGTTAGGATTACAGCCAGAATTAGGACTATGTTTACGTCTAGGGTTAGGTTAGTGTTTGAGTTAGGTTAAGGATTATTGTTAGGGCTTGGGCTAGGTTTATGTTTAGGTCTAGGGGTAAAGTTAAGGCTAGATTAAGGATTTGCTTTACATCTAGGGCTAGTGTTAGGGTTTGGTATAGGGTTAGGGTCAGTTTTAGACCTAGGGTTAGGGTCAGAATAAGGGTCAGGGTTAGCGTTAGGGTTTGGGATAGGGTTTGAGCCAGAATGAGGGCTAGGGTTAAGACTATTAATAGGGTTAGAGTTTTGATTAACCTAAGGATTAGAGATAGGTCTAGGGTTACCATTAGGGTTAGAGTTTTTCTTAGGTTAAGGGATAGCCTTAGAGCTAGGGTTAATGCTAGAGTTCGGGTTAGGGTTAGGGTTAAATATAAATTTTGAGCTCAGATTAGGGCTGGTTTTTGTGTTAGGATTAAGGCTAGATTTGGGCATTGACTAATGTAAGAGCCAGGGTTACAATTAGGATTACTTTTAGGGTTAGAGTTAGGGGTAGGTCTAGTGTTAGGTTTAGGTTTAAGGTTAGGGTAATATTTAGAGTTAGGGTTATTGTTAGGATATGAGAAAGCATCAGGGTTAGTTTTAGGGTTAGGATTAGCACTCAAATAAGGGCTAGCGTTACTGTTTGGTTTAAGGTGAGGGCTATGTTTAGAGTTAGGGTGACTGTTAGGATATCAGTCAGGTCAGGGTTTGCTTTAAGGTTAAGTTTATGACTTGAATTAGGGCTAGGGTTACTTTTAGGGTTTGGTTTAAGTTTAGGATGGTGTATAGAGCTAAGGTCAGTGTTAGGATATCAGTAAGGTTAAGAGTAAGTTTTAAGGTTAGGGTTAGGACTCGAATTAGGGCTAGGGTTATGTCTAGGTGTAATGTTAGGGTTTGGTTTAAGGTTTAGGGTTAGGGCTGTTGCTCAGTTTTGTTTTAGTCCTAGGTTTAGGGTTTGGGCTAGTTATAAGATTAGCATTAGGGTTAAGGCTAGTGTTAGTGTTAGGCTTAGGCTTTGGGTTAGGGTTAGATTTGGATTTAGTATTAGATCTAGGATTAGGGCTAGGTCTAACTGTAGGGCAAGTGTCCGGGCTAGGGTTATGGTTACAGTAACAGATAGGGTTAGAACTAGGGCTAGGACTAGGGTGAGAGTTAGTGTTAGTCTTAGGCCTAGGGTTTTGGTTAGTTTTAGGGATAGGTCTAAGTTAGGGCTAGGATTGGGGCTAGGGTTAGTGTTCAGCTTTGGCCTAGTAGTAGGGCTAGGGTTATAGTTAATTTTAGGGTAAGGTATGTTGTTATATCTAGGTTTAGAGGTAGGGTGATGGTTAGAATTTGGGTTAGGGCTAGGGTCAGGGTTAGGGTTATGATTAAGGCTAAATTTAGGGCTAGGATGAGGCCTAGGGTTAGTTGTAGGGTTAGGTCTAGAATTAGGGCTAGGGCTTATGTCAGGTCTAGTGTTACAGTTTGGGGTAGATTTAGGGTTAGGTTTATGTCTAGGTCTATTGTAAATTTGAGGCTTAGAGTAAGGGTCAGGTTTAGAGCTAGGTGTATTTTAGGGTCAAAATCAGTGTTAGGGTGTGTTTTAGGTTAAGGTTTAGGGATAGGGATCAAATGAGCATTAGGGTTAGGGTAATTGATTGTGTTAGGTTTAGGTTTCAGGGGAGTTTTAGGGCAATGGAGAGCTTTATGGTTAGCAAAAAGGTTAGGGTTATGGCTAGGGTTAGTATTAGGATTAGGGTTTTATGATAATATATAGGTTTAGAGCTATGGTTAGGGTTAGGGTTAGGTTAGGAATAGGGCTAGAGTTATTTTAGGTTTTGAGTTAGGACTAGTAACCCTAGCTTAGTGTAGGGTTAGGATTCATTTTAGGGTAAAGGTTAGGTTTTGTGCTAGGGTTAGGTCTAGGACGAGGGTTAGGTTTAGTGTTATGGTCAGGGTTAGGTTTAGGCTTAGGGCTAGGGTTTTCATTAGGGTTAGCATTAGGTTTACGGTAATAGATTGGGTTATATATAAGGTTAGCTTGAATGCAAGGTTATGTTTAGGTTTAAGTTTAGTTGTAGGGCTAGGTTTACTGTTGGTTTTAAGGTAAAATTTAGGGTATGAGTTAGGGTTAAGGCTATGGCAAGGTTTAGGTTTAGTGTTAGGTCTAGGGATAGGTTTATGGTTTGGGTTAGGGTTTCAATTATGGTTAGGGATAGGGTTATCCTTAGGGTTAAGGTTAGAGTTAGACTAATGCCTAGAGTTAGAGCTAGTGTTAGGTTTAGGATTAAGGTTAGGATTAGGGCTATGGTTGGGTTATGGTTAGGAATAGTGCTACGATCATGTTTGGGCTAAGGGTTAGTCTTTGAGCTAGGGTTAGGACTAAGGTGAGTATTAGGGTTAGGGTTAGGACTGAGGTTAGGGTTAGGGTGAGGGTTATGCTTAGGGTAGGTTTAGGCCTCAATTAGGGTTAGGGTTCTTTAAGTTTTGTGTTAGATTTAGGCCTAGGGTTAGTGCTATGTGTAATGTAAGTTCTAGGGTTCTGATTAGAGCTAGTTTTAGGATTAGGCTTAACGATAGGTCTAGTGTTAGGTTTAGGTTTTGGCTTAGGGTCAGGTTTAAGGCTAGGTTTAATGCTAGTGTCAGGGCCAGTGTTCAGGTTAAAGTTAGGGTTAGGGTGAAAGCAAGAATAGGACAAGGGTTAGATCAAGTGATAGGGTTAGTGTTTGGTTTAGGTTAAGGGTTTTTGTTAGGGCTAGGACTATGTTTTTGTTTAGGTCAAGGGCTAGAGTAATAGCTAGATTTAGGATTAGGTTTAGGTCTAGGGCTAGTGTTAGGGTTAGGTTTAAGTATAATTTTACTGGTAGGGCTAGTTTCAGGTTTCGGTTTAGGGTCAAATTTAAACCTATAATTAGTGTTAGGGTCAGAATAAGGGTGAAGGTTAGGGTGAGGTTTTGGTTAAGGTTAGATCTAGAATGAGGGCTAGTGTTAGGACTAGTGATAGGGTTATTTTTTGGGGTTGGCTAAGGATTAGGATTAGGACTAGAGTTAGCATTATGAATAGGGTTTGGCTTAGGGTAATGGATAGGATTAGAGCTAGGGTTAGGGCTAGGATTAGGGTTAGATTTAGGGCTAGTTTTAGGATTAGGGTTTGGGTTAAATCTAGTATTAGGGCTTGGATTAGGCTATTTTTGTGTTAGAGTTATGGCTAGGTATTGGCTAAGGCCAATGTAATAATAGGGTTATGATTAGGGTTAGTTTTAGGGTTAAGGTTACAGCAGGGTCTAGTGTTAGCATTAGTTTTAGGGTTAGGGTGATATTTAGAGCTAAGGTTTGTGTTTCGATATGGGTCAGGGTGAGAGTTAGTTTAAAAATAGGCCTGGGACTCGAATCAGAGCTTGGGTTATGGCTAGTTATGGGTTAGGGTTTGCTTTAGTTTAAGGTTTAGGGTTAGAGCAATGGCTTGGTTTTGTTTTAGGGCTAGGCCTTGGGTTAGGGCTAGTTTTAGGATTAGCAATAGTATTAGAACTAGTTGTAGAATGAGGTTTAGGCTTTAGATTAGGGTTAGATTTAGAGTTATGGTTAGATCTAGGGTTAGGGCTATGGCTAGGGTTAGGGATAATGTTAGGGCTATTGTGAGGGTTACAGTAATGAATAGAGTTATAAATAGAAATAGGGCTAGGGTGTGAGTTAGGGTTAGTCTTAGGGCTAGGGTTAGGGGTAGGGTTAAGGTTAGGGTTCAAATAGGGCTAGGATTAGTGCTATGATTAGTGTTAGGGTTAGGCGTATTGTTAGGGCTAAGGTTAGGGTTAGTTTTAGGGGAAGGGATGGGGTTATAGAGCTAGGTTTAGTGCTAGGGTGAGGGTTATATTTTGTGATAGGGCTAGGGTGAGGGTTTCATTTAGGATTAAGTCTAGGTTTAGGGCTAGGATAAGGGCTAGGGTTTGTGTTATGGTTAGGACTAGGATAAGTGCTAGGTCTAATGTAAGGTCTAGGGTTATGGTTAGGGATAGTTATGGATAGGTTTATGGCTAGGTCGAGTGTAAGGGTTAGGTTTAGCATAGGGGTCAGGTATAGAGCTAGGTTATTATTATGGTCAGAGTATGGGTTAAGGATTAGTTTGGGTTAAGGTTTAAGGTTAGGGCTCAAATTACCATTAGGGTTAGGGTTAGGGTTAGAGTAATGGATAGAGTTAGGTTTAAAATTCAGGTTAGCTTTAGAGTAATGTATAGAGTTAGTGTTAGGGATAGGGTTTGGGTTAGGCCTAGGATTAGTATTTGGTTTAGGCTTATATTTAAAGTAATGAATAGGTTTAGTGCTAGTGTTAGGGTTTAGGTTAAGGTTAGGATTAGGGCTAGGGTTTGGGTTACTCTAGGCCTAGTGTTAGGGTTAGGTTTAGGGTAAGTGTTAGGGTTTGAGCTAGGGTTAAGGCTCTGGTGAGGGTTATGGTTAGAATCAGGGCTACAGTTAGGGTTAGGGTTAGGGTTAGGGTTAGGGTTAGGGCTAGGTTTAGTATTAGGCTTAAGGTTATGTTTAAGGTAATGCATAAAGTTAGAGCTAGGATTTGGGCTATGTTTTCATAGGATGAGGCATAGGGTGAGAGTTAGGGTTAGAGCTAGGGTTATGTTTAGAGTAAGGGTTAGAGTTTGAGCTAGGGTTAGATCTAGGGCAAGCAGTAGGTTTGGGGTTTGTGCTAGTGTTAGGGTTAAGGTTATGCTTAGGTCTAGGTTTAGGGCTTGTATTAGGGCTAGGTTTTGTGTGAGACTTATGGCTAGTGTTGTGGCTATGGATAATGTAAGAGCTAGGGTTATGGTTATGGCTAGTTTTTTGTGTTAGGGTTATAGATATGTCTAGTGTTAGGTTTAAGTTTTGGGTTAGGATAAGGTTTAGAGCTAGGTTTTGTGTTAGCATAAGCATCATTGTTCGGGCTTGCATTGGTTTTTGGTTAGGGTCAGTATTAGAACTAGATTTAAGCCTAGGGCTAGGGTTAGTCTTTGCTTTAGGTTAACTGTTATTTTAGGGCTAGGTTTTTGTTTAGGACTAGGGCTAGAGTTATGGCTGTATTTAGGTTTAAGTTTAGGTCTAGTGCTAGTGTTATGGTTAGTTTTAGGTATAGGTTTACTGGTAGGGCTAGTGTTATGGTTTGGTTTAGTGTTAAGGTCAGGCTTTGACCTAGGGTTAGTGTTAGGGTCAGAATAAGGGAAGGGTTAGGCTTAGGCTTTGGGTTAGGGTTAGAGACAGAATTAGGGCTAGGGTTAAGAGTAGTAATTGAGTTAGGGTTTGGGGTAAGCCAAGGGTTAGGGTTAGAACTAGGGTAGCATTAGGTTGGGAGTTTGGCTTAGGGTAAGGAATATGTTTAGAGCTAGGGTTTGGGTTATTGTTAGGGTTAGGGTTAAAGCTAGAGTTCAGGCTCAGATTAGCGCTAGGTTTTGTGTTGTGGTTAGGGCTCTGGCTAATGTAAGAACTAGCTTTACAGTTAGAGATAGTTTTAGGGTTTGTATTAGGGCTAGGTCTACTGTTGTGGTTACGGTTAGGATTAGGGTGATGTTTAGAGATAGGGTTAGTTTTAGGGTCAGAGTCAGGGTCAGTATTAGTTGTAGGGATAGCTTTAGGATTAGGTGTAGCATTAAGATTTGGTTTAGGTTAAGGGTTAGGATTAGGGCCATAGCTCAGTTTTGTTTGTGGACTATGGCTAGGGTTAGGGTTAGTTTTCAAATTAGAATTAGGGTTAGGGCTAGTGTTAGGGTGAGGTATATGTTTAGAGTTAGGGTTAGATTTAGAGTTAGGGTTAGTTCTAGGTTTAGGACTATGGCTATGTTTAGGACTAAGTTTATGGCTATTGTTAGGGTTAGGCAAAAGATAAGGTTGGTGCCAGAAATAGGTCTAGGGCTAGAGTTAGGGTTAGTCTTAGGGCTAAGGTTAGAGTTAGGGTTACAGTTAGCAATAAATTAGGACTGGGATTAGAGCTATGTTTAGTGTTAGGATTAGGCCTAGAGTTAGGGCTAGGTTTAGTGTTAGTGATAGTATTACGGTTAGGGATAGGAGAAAATATGTGGTTATACCTAGGTTCAGAATTAGGGTAAATGTTGAATTTATGGTTTAGGCTAGGGTTATGGTTTGGGTTAGGGTTAAGGCTAGGTTTAGGGCTAGGATGAGGACTCTGCTTTGTGTTAGGTTTAAGGCAAGAATTAGATAGAGTGCTAATGTCAGGTCTATGGATACGGTTAGGGATACTCTTAGTGTTTTATGGCTAGGTCTAGTTTAAGGGTTATGTTTAGGGTAAGGGTCAGGTTTAGAGCTAGGTGTGTTATTAGAGTTATTGTCTTGTACAGAGTTTGGGTTAAGTTTTGGTTTAGTTTTAGGCTTGAATGAGCAATAGAGTTAGGGTTAGGGTTAGAGTAATTGATAGGGTTATGTTTAGTGTTCAGGTTAGGTTTAGGTAATAATAAGGTTAGTGTTAGCGATAGGTTTAGGGTTAAGCCTAAATGGATAGGGTTAGATTTAGGTTTAGGTGATAGGGTTAGTCTTAGGTTTAGCGTAACTGTTAGGATTTGAGCTAGGATTAGGAGTACGGCAAGGGTTATGTTTACGGTTGGGTCTAGGGTTAGGTTTACAGTTAGGGTTAGTGTAGGTTTAGAGTTAGGACAAGGGTTAAGTTTACAGTTTGGGTTAGAATAGTTTTAGGGTTAGGGCTACTGTTATCATGACATTTAGAGTTAAGGTTAGGATAATGGGTGGGGTTAGAACTATATTTAGAGCCATATTTGTGTTAGGCTTATGTTTAGGGTAATGGATAGGTTAGGGCGAGGGTTATAGTTAGGATTAGGGCTAGGGTTAGGGTTAGGGTTAGGTCTAGGGTTAGTGTTAGGGTTAGTTTTAGGGTAAGTGTTAGGGTTTGAGCTATGGTTAGGGCTAGGGTCACAGTTAGGGTTAATGTCAGGTCTAGGTTTAGGATTAGGGTTAAGTTTAGGGCTAGGGTTAGCATTAGGATTAGGGTTATGTTTAGGGCAATGGATAGGATTAGATCTAGAGTTAGGGCTAGGATTATGGTTAGGATTAAGTCTAGGGTTAAGTTTAGGGTTAGGGCCAGTTTTAGGGTTAGGAATAGTTTTAGGGTAATGAATACGGTTACGGAATCATTGAAAACGAGGTGTAGGGCTCAATTTAGGGCTAGGTTTTGGGTTAGGTTAGGGCTAAAATTAGGCCTAGGCTAATGTAAGAATAGAGTTATGATGAGGGCTACTTTTAGGGTTACTGTTAGGGCTAGTTCTAATTTTAGGGTTAGGTATACTTTTAAGGTGATGTTAGAGCTAGGGTTAGTGTAAGGTCAGAGTCAGGCTCAAGGTTAGTTTTAGGGTTAGGTTAGGACTGGAATTAGGGTTGATGTTAGGGCTAGGTGTAGGGTTAGGTTTTGGTTTAGGTTAAGGGTTAGGGTTAGGGCTATGGCTCAGTTTTGTTTTAGGGCTTGAACTAGATTAGGGCTACTATTAGGATTAGTGTTAGTGTTAGGGCTAGTGATAGTGTGAGTTTTAGGCTTAGGGTTAAGGTTGGACTTTGAGTTATGGTTAGTTCTATGGTTAGGGCTAGGGCTAGTGTTAGGGCTAAGGTTGGGGCAAGTGTTAGGGTTATGGTAAGGAATAGGGTTATATCTAGGAATAGGGCTAGGGTGAGAGTTAGAATTAGTCTTAGTGCTAGTGGTGGGGTTAGGGCTAAATTAGGGCTAGGATCAGGTCTAGGATTAGTGTAAGGGTTATATCTAGAGTAAGAGTTAGGGTTAGATTTGGGGGAAGGGATGGGGTTATAGTAAGGTTCAGAACTAGGGCGAGGGAT
Organism: Marmota flaviventris; assembly: GCF_047511675.1. Classification (NCBI taxonomy): domain Eukaryota; kingdom Metazoa; phylum Chordata; class Mammalia; order Rodentia; family Sciuridae; genus Marmota; species Marmota flaviventris. The sequence goes on from NW_027288443.1 coordinate 79,347, forward strand.
AAAATTAGGCACAGGGCTAGAGTTAGGGTTTGGGTTAGGATCAAGGCTGGTTACAGGGCTAGGATGAGGGCTAACGTTTGTGTTATGGTTATGGCAAGAATTAGAGATAGGGCTAATATCAGGTCTAGGGTTATGGTTAGGAATAGTTTTGGGATAAGATTTATGGCTAGGTTTAGTGTCAGAGTTAGGTTCAGGGTGAGGTTCAAGTTGAGAGCTAGGGGTATTATAATAGAGTCAGGTTTGGGGTTTGGGTTAGGTTGAGGTTTAGGGTTATGGCTAAAATTAGCATTAGGTTTGAGTTAGAGTTAGGATAATGGATAAGGTTAGGTTTAGGCTTTCGGTTAGGTTTAGGTCTCAGATTAGGTTTAGGGTACTGGATCGGATTAGGGTTAGGCCTAGGGTTATCATTAGGTTTATGGTTATCATAAGGGTAATGGATAGAATTAGGGTTAGGGCTAGGGTTATGTTTAGTGTTGGTGCTATATTTAGGGTTAGGGTTAGGGTTAAGGCTATGGTTAGGATTAGGGTATGGGTTAAGGTTTGAGCTAGTGTTAGTGCTAAGGATAGGGTTAGGTTTAGGATTAGGTCTAGAATTAGGATTATGTTTATCCTTAGAGTTTAGGTAATGGACAGGTTTAGATGTCGGGTTAGGAGGTTTAGGGTTAGGTTTAGATTTAGTACTAGGGTTAGTGTTAACTTTAGCATAATTCTTAGGATTTGAGCTAGGGTTAGGACTATGGCAAGGTTTAGGTTTATGGTTAGGTCTAGGGTCAGGTTTACAGTTAGGTTTAGTGTAGGTTGAGGGATAGGGCTATGGTTATCATGACGTTTATGGTTAGGGTCAGAGTAATTGATGGCTTTAGAGGTAAGGTGAAGTCTAGTTTTAAGTTTAGGATTAGGGCTAGGCTTAGGGTTAGGGTTACGGTTAGGCTTATCATTTTCTTATGGTTAGGTTAAGGGTAAGGCTCATAGATTGAGTGTTAGGTCTAGGTTGATGCTTCAGGTTACAATCAGGGCTAGAAATAGAGTTAGGGTTAGGGTTACTATTAGGGCTAGGTTTAGCATTAGGTTTAGTGTTATGATTAGGGCAATGGTTAGAGTTAGAGCTAGAGTTGGGGCTATGGTTACAGTAAGGATTAGGGCTACGATTGGGGTTAGGGTTTGGCTAGGGTTAGGTTTAGATTAACGACTAGGGTTTGAGCTAGTGTTAGTGATAGTGCTAGGTTGAGGATTAGATTCAGCCTTAGGTCTAGGGACAGTATTATGGTAGGTTTAGGGTTAGAGTTAAGTTTAGGGCTAGGGTTAACATTAGGGTTAGGATAAGGATTAGGGTAATGGATATGGTTTGATGTAGGTTTACATTTCGGTTTAGGGTTAGATTTTGTTTTAAGATTAATGTTAAGGCTACGTTTAGGTTTATGGTACCGGTTAGGTTTTGAGCTAGGGTTAGGGCCATAGCGAGTGTTACTTTTAGGGTTAGGTCTATTAGTTTTCTGGTTAGGGTTAGGGTTACGTTTAGCATTAAGGATAGGGTTATCAATACTCTTAGGTATAGGGTTAGATAAGGTGTAGGTTTTGAGCGAAGTTTAGGGCTAGGGTTAGTTTTAAGGTTAGGGCTAGGGTTAGGGTTTAGAGTTAGGTATAGGTCTGAGTTTATATTTATGGTAGGGTTAGGCTTTGAGTAAAGTGTGAGACTAAGGCTAGGGTTAGTTTTAGGGTTAGGGTTAGGGCTAGGGTTAGGTTTGGGGTTACGCTTAGGGCTAGATTTAGACCTAGAATTCACTCTGGGGTTTGTGTTAGTTTAAGACATAGAGTTAGAGCTTTGGGTAATGTAAGATCTAGGATTATGATTATGGCTAGTTGTAGGGTTAGGGTTATGGCTATGTCTAGTGTTAGGTTTAGGTCTTTGGTTAGGGTAAGTTTTAGAGATAGATTTAGTGTTAAAGGCAGGGTCAGTGTTCAGTTTAGAATTAGAGTTAAGGTTAAAGCCCGAATTGGGACTAGGTTTATGTCTAGGGGAGGGTTAGTCATTGCGTTAAGTTAAGGGTTATTGTTAGGGCTAAGGCTAGGTTTTTGTGTAGCTCTAGAGCTAGAGTTAAGGCTAGATTTAGGATTAGGTTTAGGCCTAGAGCTAATGATAGGGTCTGGTTTAGGTATAAGTTTACTGGTAGGGCTAGTGTTATGGTTTGGTCTAGCGTTAGAGTCAGGTTTAGACCTAGGTTAGTGTTATGGTCAGAATAAGGGTCAAGGTTATGGTTAAGGTTTGGGATAAAGTTTGAGCTAGAATGAGGGCTAGTGTTAGGACTATTAATATGGTGAGAGTTTTCATTATCCTGAGGATTAGGGATAGGTCTAGTGTTACCATTAGTGTTAGGGTTTTTCTTAGTTTTAGGGATAGGGTTAAACCTAGTGTTAGGGTTAGGGGTAGGGTTAGGTTTAGGGTTAAAACTAGGTTTAGGGCTCCAATTAGGGCTAGATTTTGTGTTAGTGTTAGGGCTAGTGTTAGGGCAACAGGTAAAGTAAGAACCAAGGTTACAATTAGGTTTAGCTTTAGAGTTAGGGTTAGGGGTAGTTCTAGTGTTAGTGTTCGATTTATGGTTAGGCTGATATTTATTTTTTTTAATGTATATTTTATATTTTGGTTGCAGTGTACACTACATATTTATTTTATTTTTTTTCTGTTTTTTTATTAGTTGTACAAAATATTACAAAGTTATTGACATATCATATTTCATACATTTGATTCAAGCAGATTATGAATTCCCATTTTTACCCTATGTACATAATGCAGATTCACATCGGTTACATATCCACCATTTTACCAACTGCCATACTAGTGTATGTTGTATTCTGCTGCCTTTCCTAACCTCTACTATACCTCCTCCCCTCCCCTTCCCTTCCCTCTCATCCCCTCCCTTCCCGTCTTCTCTCCCTACCTCATCTACTGTAATTCACTTCTCTCTCTTGTTTTTTCCCCTTTCCCCTCACTTCCTCTTATATGTAATTTTGTGTAACTATGAGGGTCTCCTTCCTTTACCATGCAATTTCCTTTCTCTCTCTCTTTCCCTCCCCCCTCTCATCCATGTTTAGTGGTGATCTTCTTATGCTCTTCCTCTCTATTCTGTTCTTAGTTGCTCTCCTTATATCAAAGAAGACATTTGGCATTTATTTTTTAGGTATTGGCTAGCTTCACTTAGCATAATCTGCTCTAGTGGCATCCATTTCCCTGCAAATCCCATGATTTTGTCATTTTTTAGTGCAGAGTAATACTCCATTGTGTATAAATGCCACATTTTTTTTTATCCATTCATCTATTGAAGGGCATCTAGGTTGGTTCCACAGTCTAGCTATTGTGAATTGTGCTGTTATGAAAATTGTTGTAGCAGTGTCTCTATAGCACGCTCTTTTAAGGTCTTTAGGGAATAGTCCAAGAAGTGGAATAGCTGGGTCAAATGGTGGTTCCATTCCCAGCCTTCCAAGGAATCTCCATACTGCTTTCCAAATTGGCTGCACCAATTTGCAGTCCCACCAGCAATGTACAAGTGTACCCTTTTCCCCACATCCTCACCAGCACTTGTTGTTGTTTGACTTCATAATGGCTGCCAATGTCACTGGAGTGAGATGGTATCTTAATGTGGTTTTGATTTGCATTTCTCTGACTGCTAGAGATGGTGAGCATATTTTCATGCACTTGTTGATTACTTGTATGAACTCCTCTGAGAAGTGTCTGTTCAGGTCCTTGGCCCATTTGTTGATTGGTTTATTTGTTATCTTATTGTTTAATTTTTTGAGTTCTTTGTATACTCTGGATATTAGGGCTCTATCTGAAGTGTGAGGAGTAAAAATTTGTTCCCAGGATGTAGGCTCCATATTTACCTCTCTTATTGTTTCTCTTGCTGAGAAAAAAACTTTTTAGTTTAAGTAAGTCCCATTTGTTGATTCTTGTTATTAACTCTTGTGCTATGGGTGTCCTATTAAGATATTTGGAGCCCGACCCCACAGTCTGTAAGTCAGAGCCAACTTTTTCTTCTATCAGATGCAGAATCTCTGATTTGATATCAAGCTCCTTGATCCATTTTGAATTAACTTTTGTGCATGGCGAGAGAAAGGGATTCAGTTTCATTTTGTTGCATATGGATTTCTAGTTATCCCAGCACCATTTGTTGAAGATGCTATCCTTCCTCCATTGCATGCTTTTAGCCCCTTTATCAAATATAAGATAGTTGTAACTTTGTGGATTAGTCTCTGTGTCCTCTATTCTGTACCATTGGTCCACCCGCCTGTTTTGGTACCAGTACCATGCTGTTTTTGTTACTATTGGTCTGTAGTATAGTTTGAAATCTGGTATCGCTATACCGCCTGATTCACACTTCCTGCTTAGAGTTGCTTTTGCTATTCTGGGTCTTTTATTTTTCCATATGAATTTCATGATTGCTTTATCTATTTCTACAAGAAATATCATTGGGATTTTGGTTGGCATTGCATTGAACTATAGAGAACTTTTGGTAATATCGCCATTTTGATGATGTTAGTTCTGCCTATCCATGAACAGGATATATTTTTCCATCTTCTAAGATCTTCTTCTATTTCTCTCTTTAGGGTTTTGTAGTTTTCATTGTATAAGTCTTTCACCTCTTTTGTTAGGTTGATTCCCAAGTATTTTATTTATTTATTTATTTATTTATTTATTTATTTATTTATTTTTTGAGGATATTGTGATTGGGGTGTTTTTCCTCATTTCCATTTCAGAAGTTTTGTTGCTGATATACAGGAATGCCTTTGATTTATGTGTGTTGATTTTATATCCTGCCACTTTGCTGAATTCATTTATTAATTCTAGTAGTTTCTTTGTAGACCCTTTTGGGTCTGCTAGGTATAGAATCATGCCTCTGCAAATAGTGATAATTTAAGTTCTTCTTTTCCTATTTTTATGCCTTTAATTTCTTTCATCTGTCTAATTGCTCTGGCCAGTGTTTCGAGGACTATACTGAATAGAAGTGGTGATAGGGGGCATCCCTGCCTTGTTCCAGATTTTAGAGGGAATGCCTTCAATTTTTCTCCATTCAGTATGATGCTAACCTGAAGCTTAGCATAGATAGCTTTTACAATGTTGAGGTAAGTTCCTGTTATCCCTAGTTTTTCTAGTGTTTTGAACATAAAGGGATGCTGTACTTTGTCGAATACTTTTTCTGCATCTATCGAGCTGATCATATGGTTCTTCTTTCAGTCTATTGATGTGGTGAATAACATTTATTGATTTCCATATATTGAACCATCCTTGCATTCCAGAGATGCATCCTACTTGATCATGGTGCACAATTTTTTTTGATGTGTTTTTGTATCCGATTCACCAGAATTTTATTGAGGATTCTTGCATCTAGGTTCATTAGAGATATTTGGCTGTAGTTTTCTTTCTTTGAGGTTTCTTTGTCTGGTTTTGGAATCAGGGTGATGTTTGCCTCATAGAATGAATTTGGAAGGGCTCCCTCTTTTTCTATTTCCTGAAATAACTTGAAAAGTATTGGTTTTAATTCTTCTTTAAAGGTTTTGTAAAACTCCGCTGTATACCCATCTGTTCCTGGGCTTTTCTTGGTTGGTAGTCCTTTGATTGCTTCTTCTAATTTATCCACTGAAATTGGTCGGTTCAAATTGTGTGTATCCTCCTGATTCAATCTGGGCAAATCATATGACTTAAGAAATTTATCGATGTCTTCACTATCTTCTATTTTATTGGAGTATTGGGTTTCAAAATAATTTCTAATTGTCTTCTGTATTTCTGTAGCATCTGTTGTGATATTTCCTTTTTCATCTCATATGTTGGTAATTTTAGTTCTCTCTCTTCTTCTCTTTGTTAGCATGGCTAAGGGTCTGTCAATCTTATTTATTTTTTCCAAAGAACCAACTTTTAGTTTTGTCAATTTTTTCAATAGTTTCTTTTGTTTCAATTTCGTTGATTTCCACTCTGATTTTAATTATTTCTTGCCTTCTGCTATATTTGCTGTTGTTTTGTTCTTCCTTTTCTAGGGCTTTGAGATGAAGTGTGAGCTCATTTATTTGTTGTTTTTTTTTTCTTTTTTTGAGGAATGACCTCCAGGAAATGAATTTCCCTCTTAAAACTGCTTTCATTTTGTCCCATAGATTCCGATATGTTGTGTCTGTATTTTCATTTGTCTCTAATAATTTTTTGATTTCCTCCTTTATGTCTTCTGTAACCCATTGATCATTCAGTAACATATTGTTCATTTTCCATGAGATGTATGATTTTTCCTTCCTTCTTTTATCGTTGATTTCCAGTTTGATTCCATTATGATCAGATAGAACACATGGTATTATCTCCACCCCTTTATATTTACTGAGGGTTGCCCTTTGGCATAATATATGGTCTATTTTTGAGAAGGATCCATGTGCTACTGAGAAAAAAGTATATCCACTTGATGATGGTTGATATATTCTATATATGTCAGTTAAGTCTAGGTTGTTGATTGTGATATTGAGTTCTATTGTTTCTTTATTCAACTTTTGTTTGGAGGATCTGTCCAATGGTGAGAGAGGAGTGTTGAAGTCACCCATAATTATTGTGTTGTTGTATATTTGATTCTTGAACTTGAGGAAAGTTTGTTTTATAAATGTCGCAGCACCATTATTTGGTGCATAAATATTTATAATTGTTATGTCTTGTTGGTGAATGGTTCCTTTTAACATATATATTGTCCTTCCTTATCCCTTTTGATTAACTTAATCTTGAAGTCGATTTTATTCGATATGAGGATGGCCACCCCTGCTTGCTTACAAGGACCGTGTGCGTGGTATGTTTTTTCCCAACCTTTCACCTTCAGCCTGTATATGTCTTTTCCAATCAAATGTGTCTCCTGGAGGCAGCATATTGTTGGATTTGTTTTTTTAATGCATGTTACCAGACTATGTCACTTTATTTTTGAGTTTAAGCCATTTATGTTGATATATGATTTGTATTTCCAGCCATGTTTGATTTTTTATCTTTTTTTTTTTTTTTTTTTGATTTGGTTTGTTTCTCCATGATTAGCTTTCCCCCTGCTCTCTGGCTTACTGAGGTACTTTCCAATGTTGGTTTTGGTTATTGTTTTTCATTTCTTCCTCGTGTAGTGTTTTGCTCAAGATGCTTTGCAATGCTGGTTTTCTGGCTGCAAATTCTTTTAACTTTTGTTTATCATGAAAGATTTTTATTTTGTTGTCGTACCTGAAGCTTAATTTTGCTGGGTACAAAATTCTTAGTTGGCATCCATTGTCTTTCAGAGTTTGAAATATGTTGTTCCAGGATCTTCTTGCTTTCAGCGTCTCTGATGAAAAATCCGTTGTTAACCTTATTGGTTTACCCCTAAATGTAATCTGCCTCCTTTCTCTTGAAGCTTTTAATATTTTCTCTTTCTTCTGTATATTGGATATCTTCATAACAATGTGTCTTGGTGTTGGTCTACTGTGATTTTGTATGCTCGGTGTCCTGTATGCATCTACAATTTGTACATCCATTTCCTCTTTTATGTCTGGAAAGTTTTCTATAATTATTTCAATCAACAGGTTGTCCATTCCCTTGCTTTGAACATCTATGCCTTCCTCTATCCCGATGACTCTTAAGTTTGTTTTTTTTTATGTTATCCCATATCTCTTGGATGTTTTTCTCGTGATCTTTTACCAGCCTTCCTGAGTTGGCTAGACTCTTTTCAAGATGATATATTTTGTCTTTATTATCTGACGTTCTGGCTTCTACTTGCTCCACTCTGTTGGTGATACTCTCAATTGAGTTTTTAATTTGGGTTATAGTTTCCTTCATTTCTAAAATTATTGTTTGATTTTTTTTATAATCTCTATCTCCTGATAAAGATGCTTATTTGCTTCTTTTATTTGCTTGTGTATTTCATTTTCAATGAGTTCTTTCATTGTTTGAATTTGCTGTCTCATATCCTCTCTAAGATTCCATTCCATCTGTCTAAGTTATTCTTTGAGTTCTTTATTTGGCCATTTTTCTGATGCCTCTAGATCCTCCTGTATATTTAGGATGTCCTGCATTGTTTGTACTCCTTTTCTTCCTTGCTTTTTCATGCTGCTTATATTACTTCTTGCTGTTTGACTGCTGAGTTACTGTTTACTCCTATAAATTTATTTGGTTTTGTTTGACTCTGGGGTCTCTCTTTTGTGATGGGAGACTATGACTAGAGATGATGAGTTTTGTTGCACTTTAATGTAGATTCATTCGTTTCCTAAACTGTGTATGGATTCTGATGGCATATAGCTGTCTGCGGTTTGGTGTTGGGACTTATATTTAGGTCGAATGATGTGATGGTATTGAGGTTAGTATCTCTTGACAACCTTGGAAGTTTGCTCTACTGATGAGAGATATTAACAGGGGAATGGTCTGGAGTATTTGGGGGAAGGTAAGGTCTTGGTAGCACTATATAACACCTCGGAACATTGACCTATACATATCTAGTAAATTACACATAAACAGCGTTGTATTGCTTGGGAGGAAAGGTGTTAGAAGGGAAGGGAAGAAGTCTCTAAAGAGAATGAGAGTAAATAGATAGAATTCAAGGAAAGGGGAATAAGGAAATTGATAAGAAATGAAAAGACAAAAGAAAAAATAGAGATTAAAAAAATAAAAAAAATAATCAAAACAGTGATAGTAAAAAATAAATTTATAATACAAAAAATATTTTAAAAAATTAAAAAAAGAAAGAAAAAAAAAATAAAATTAAAAATTAAAAAATGCAGTCTTAGAGTTCGATTAACTTCTCTTCCACTAGGTGGAGCTGTGCCCACCGGGCCAAGCTTCTCCTCTCAGTGCAGGGGAACCAATCAATGTGCAGCAGCTCCTCCTCCACGACTGGGCAGATCTCCACTCCTGAGTGTCTTGGGCAATTTCTTGTGTCTTGTCACCTCGCCACTGGCCCCATTCACAGGTGACACTCACCACAGTGCTGGCTACACGACAGGACTGCTGCTCATGGGAGCCCTATCTTCTTGAACAACTGGGCACCATATCCCTGCTTGCCAATCCGTCAGCCCCTAAGGTTGTGGAGATTGGGGCTGAGAGACCTTGGCATATTTTGCTTGCCCTCCGGTATCCACGCCCTCAGGAGCTGGTGCAAGAGACCTCAGTTGTCTGCGCTGGTGGGAGTGGTATACTGGGGGTCCCGCGCCACTCCTGGAACCCTCTGTCTGACTATCGCGCTCACGGGAGAACTGGGTGGGGCCCTTGAGGTTTCCCCACTGTGTGGAGGTAGGGGCTAGGGGACTACATACCTGTCGCCACTGGTATCAATGAAGTTATCTCCTCCGCCGCTTTCTGATGATGTCAGATCTCTGCCATGTTGGTATCCCATGCGAATGGAAGCATTTTGTTCCCTTTGCCGGGTGGCCAAAGCAACGGGTGGGTCCTGACCAGCCCTCTTAAGCCCCGACTCAATCTTGTTGCCACTGCCTATGAAGGCTCGGTTGGTATTTACCTCCACAGTATTCAGCAGGACCCAGACCGAGAAGCAGTTCCCACAGGTTCTTTAGCCCTGAGCCAGAGAAGTTTGTCTGTGAGACACAGGTGAACGGGAGCCAGATTTCGGCCGCTCCGGGCTCGGTGTATGTTCTGATAGTAGCAGGCTCTGAGAAGCAGTTTCCGCGGGTTCTTTAGCACTGATCTTGAGCAGTATACCTGCGAGACGCAGGCGAATGGCAGCCTGAAATTACCTGTTCTATAGCTGAGTGAGCTGCGATCAGTCGAAAACAGGCGATGATGACGTCAGCTCTCCAAGATGGTGGCCGCTGGCTTCCTTGGTGGTCTGACTGGTGTGGAGAACCGAACTGGACCGCTTCCTTCCCCCATCTCAAACCCAGAATTCAGCACTGAGCACAGTGAGGGCACAGCCGGCAGGAGCCAACAGAATCCACAGCTCCGTATCTTTGCATTGCTAGCTCGTCGTTCCCCAGCGCTGGCCGCAGTCTCTAGCAGCGGGGAGATTTGCTGAAAAAGCAGCTTGAGTCTCCGTGCAGACACATCGCTTGCATTTAAGCCCCAGTAACTGATCCTCGGGCAATGGAAATCCTTCCTCTGGGTTTTGGAGCACCCCATTTTTTCTGGAAATTCCTAACAAGCTAGCTTTTAGCCTTTCTAACTTGTCATTCTCCTGCACAATGACGTGGTACACGGGGGTGATGCACTCCCTTCACGGCCATCTTCTTTCTTTTAGGCTGATATTTAGAGCTAGAGTTATTTTTAGGATAAGAGTCAGGGTCAGGGTTAGCTTTAGGGTTTGAGTTAGGACTCAAATTAGGGCTAGGTTTACTTGTTAGGGTTTGGTTTAAGGTTAGCATCATGTTTAGAGCTAGGGTGAGTGTTAGGATATGAATCAGGGTCAGGGTTAGTTTTAAGGTTATTGTTAGGACTCAATTAGGGCTAGGATTAGTTCTCATAGTAGTTTCGGGTTTGGTTGAAGTTAAGGTTTAGGGTTAGGTATATTGTTCGGTTTTGTTTTAGTCCTAGGGTTAGGGTTAGTGCTAGTTTTACAATTAGTATTAGGGTTAGGGCTACTGTTAGTTTTAGGCTGAGGGTTAGGCTTAGTGTTATATTTATAGTTAGGTTTAGATCTAGGATTAGGCTAGGATTAATGATAGGGCAAGGGTTAGGGCCAGGGTTAGAGTTATGGTAAGTGATAGGGTTAGAGCTAGGGTAGGGCTAGTGTGAGAGTTAGAGTTAGTGATAGGGCTAAAACTAGAGTTAGGGTTTTGGATAGGGTTAAATTATGGCTAGGATTAGGGCTAGGGTTAATGTTCAGCTTAGGCCTAGCAATAAGGATAGGGTTAGGTTTAAGTTTAGGACAAAGAATGGCATTATAGCTAGGTTTAGACGTAAGGTGAGGGTTAGAGTTAGGGTTAGCATTTGGGTTGGGGTTAGGGTTATGATTAAGGCAAGGTTTAGTGCTAGGATAAGGGCTAGTGTTTGTTTTATAGTTAGGGCTAGGATTAGTGCTAGGGCTAATATTAGGTCTAGGGATATGGTAAAAGATATTTTTAGGGTTAGGCTTATGGCTACGTCTAGTGTAAGGGTTAGGTTTAGGGTAAGGGTAAGGTTTAGAGCCCAGGGAATTATTAGGATTAGGATTTGGCTTAGGTAAGGATTTAGGTTTATGGCTCAAATTAGCACTAGGGTTAGGGTTAGGATATAGTTAGGATTTGTTTTAAGGTTCAGGTTTGGTTTAGGGTAATTGATACGGTTAACGTTAGTGATAGGGTTAGTTTAGGCTTAGGGTTAGCATTAGGGTAAGGGCTATGGTTAGGGTAATTGATAGGGTTAGAGATTAGATTAGAACTAGAGTTATGGTTAGGAATATGCCTTGAGTTAGGGTTTGAGTTAGTGTTAAAATTAGGGTTAGGGTTAGATTTAGAGTTATGTTTAGCATAAAGGTTAGGTTTTGAGCTAGGGTTAGGGCTAGGTTTAGGGTTAGGTCTAGGGATATGATTACGGTAGGTTTAAGATTAGGGTTAGAGTTAGGGCTAGGGTTATCATTAAATTAGGGTTAGGGTTAAGGTAATGAATAGGGTTAGTTTAGGTTTAGATTTGGTTTAGAGTTAGAATTAATGATAGGTTTAGGATTAGAGCTATGGTTATGTTTAGGTTTATGGTTAGGTTTATGGTTTGATCTAGAGTTAGGGCTGTGATGAATGTTAATTTCAGGGTTATGTCTCTGGTTAGTTTTCCAGTTAGGGTTAGGGTTAACAAAGTGTTCTGGCCAGGATTGTCAATAAGTTTAGGTTTAGGGTGAGGGTAATGGTTAGGTTTAGAGCTAGGTTTAGGGCTAGGTTAAGTTTAGGATTTGGGCTAGGGTTAGGGTGACTATCAGGGATAGGTCTAGGTTTATATTTAGGGTAAAGATTAGGCTTTGAGCTATCTTAGGACTAAGGTGAGGGCTAGGGTTAATTATAGGGCTATGGTTTGGGTTAGGGTTATGCTTAGGGCTAGGTTTAGGCCTAAAATTAGCTCTATGTTTAGTGTTAGGTTTAGGCCTAGGGTTAGGGCTATGGGTGATGTAAGATCTAGGGTTATGATTATGGCTAGTTTTAGGGTTAGGGTTATGGCTGGGTCTAGAATTAGGTTTAGGTTTTGGTTAGTTTCTGGTTTAGAGGGATTTTTAGTGTTAAATGCAGGGTCAGTGTTTGGGTTAGAGTTAAAGTTAGGGTTACAGCCAGAATTAGGACTAGGTTTAGGTCTAGGGGTAGAGTTAGTGTTTGGGTTAGGTAAATGTTTTTATTAGGGCTATGGCTAGGATTTTGTTTAGGTCTAGAGCTAGAGTTCAGGCTAGATTTAGGATTAGGTTTAGGTCTAGAGCTAGTGGTAGGGTTAGGTTTAGGCACAAGGTTACAAGTAGGGCTAGTGTTAGGGTTTAGTTTAGGGTTAGGGTCAGGTTTAGCCCTAGGGTTTATGTTATGGTTAGAATAAGTGTCAGGGTTAGGGTTTGGGTTTGGGATAGCATTAGAGCTAGAATGAGATCTAGGGTTAGGACTATTAATATGGTGAGGATTTATTGAGCCTAAGGATTAGAGATAGGTCTAGGGTTACCATTAGGTTTAAGGTTTTACTCAGGGTAAGACATAGGGTTCGGGCTACGGTTAGGATTATGATTAGGGTTAAAGCTAAGTTTAAGGCTCAGATTAGGACAAGTTTTTGTGTGACGTTTAAGGCTAGGGTTAGGGCAATGGCTAATATAAGAACTAGGGTTACAATTAGGGTTAGAGGTAGGGATAGGTTAAGTGTTAGGGTTAGGTTTAAGATTCGGGTGATATTTATAGCTAGGATTAGTGTTAGGATATCAGTCAGGTCAGGGTTAGTTTTAGGGTTAGGGTTAGGACTCAAATTAGGACTAGGTTTACTGTTAGGGTTCAGTTTAAATTTAGTGTGGTGTTTAGAGCTAGGATGAGTGTTAGAATATAATTCAGGTTCATGGTTATTTTTAAGGTTATGATTAGGACTCGAATTAGGGCTAGGGTTAGATCTAGGTGTATTGCTAGGGTTTGCTTTAAGTTAAGGTTAGTGTTAGGCCTGTTGCTCAGTTTTATTTTAGTGCTGTGGTTAGGGTTAGGGCTAGTTTTATGATTAGCTTTAGGATTAGGGCTAGGGTTATGGTTAGGTTTAGGATTAAGTCTAGATTCAAGGATTAGGGCTAGGTTTTGTGTTAGGTTTAGGGCAAGAATTAGGGCTGGACTAATGTCAGGTCTAAGTTTATATTAAGTGATACTTTTAGGGTTAGATTTATGGCTAGGTAAAATTAGATTTTAAGTTTAGAAAAAGGGTCAGATTAAGAGCTTGGGTATTATTAGGGTCAGAGTCAGGCTTCAGGTTTGGGTTAGGTTAAGGTTAAGGGTTAAGGCTCAAATTAGCATTAAGGTTAGAATTAGGGTTAAGCTAATGGATAGTGTTAGGTTTAGGGTTCTAGTTAGGTTTAAGATAGTGATAGGTTTAGGCTTAGGCTTAGGGTTAGCATTAGTGTTATGATTATCGTTAGTGTAATATACAGGGTTAGATCTAGGGTTAAGGCTAAGTTTATGGTTAAGATTAGGACTAGAATTAGGGTTAGGGCCAGGGTTAGGGTGAGAGTTACAGTTAGGATTAGGTTTAGGGTTTGAGCTAGGATTTTTGCTATGGCTAAGGTTTATTTAGAGTTTGGTCTAGGTTTATGGTCATGGTTAGTGTTACAGTTAGGGCGAGGGTTATCATTAGGGGTAGGGTAATAAGTTTAGATGTCAGGATAAAGATACGGTTAGGTTGAGCTTAGCGTTAGGTTTAGGTTTAGGATTAGGGTTAGGGTTTGAGCTGCTTAGATTTAGGGTTAGGGTTAGGTTTACTGTTAGTTCTAGAGTTAGGTTTATGTTTAGAGTTAGGGTAGGTTTAGCTTTAGGTCTAGTGTTATCATTAGGGTTAAGTTTAGGATTGCAGTATTGGGTATGGTTCAAACTAGGGTTAGAAATAGGGTTAAGGTTAGGATTAGGGCTGGGGTTAGGGTTAGGGTTAGGTTAAGTGTAAGGGTTAGGGATTGAGCTGGGTTTAGGGCTAAGGTAAGGGTTAGGCTTACAGTCAGGGCTAGGGTAGGGTTAGGGTTAGGTTTAGGGCTAGTGTTAGCATTAGTTTTAGGGTTATGGTTAGTGTAATGGATAGCATTAGAGCTAGGCTTTGGGCTATGTTTACAGTTAGGATTAGGGCTAGAGTTAGGGTGAGGTGTAGGGTTTTGGCTATGGTTATGTTTAGGGTAAGGTTTAGGGTTTGAGTTAGAGTTAGGGCTAGAACAAGGGTTAGGTTTAGGGTTGTAATTATGGCTAGGTTTTGTGTGAGGTTTTGGGCTCGTATTAGGTACATGGGTAATGTAAGAGCTAGAGTTATGGTTATGGCTAGATTTAGAATTCGTCTAGTGTTAGGGTTAGTTTTTGGCATAGCATAAGGTTTAGAGCTAGGGTTTTTGTTAGGGTAAGTGTCAGGGTTCAGGTTAGGATTAAGTTTCGTGTTAGGTCCAGAATGAGGACTAGGGTTAGGTCTGTGGGTAGAGTGAGTGTTTGGTTTAGGTTAAGGGTTATTGTTAGGGATAATGCTAGGATTATGGCTATATTTAAGATTAGGTTTAGGTCTATGGCTAGTATTAGTGTAAGGTTTAGGGATAGGGTTACTGATAGGGCTAGTTTTAGGTTTTGGATAAAATTTAGGGTCAGGTTTAAACCTAGGTTTACTGTTAGGGTCAGAATAAGGCTCAGGGTTAGGTTTACGGTTTGGGTTAAGTTTAGAGCTAGAATGATGGCTAAGGTTAGTCTAGGAATGGAGTTAAGGTTTGGGGTAGGCATAGAATTAGGGTTAGGACTAGAGTAGCAGTTTGGTAAGTGTTTGACTAAGTGTAAGAATTAGGGTTAGAGCTAGGATTAGGACTAGGGCTAAGGCCAGGGTTAGGGCCAGGGTTAGTGTTAGGGTTAAATGTTGGGTTAAGCTTGAATTAGGGCTAGGTTTTGTGTTAGCTTAAGGGCTATGGCTAATTTAAGAATTGGCATTACAATTAGTGCTAGTTTTAGGGTTAGGTTTAGGGCGAGATCTAGTGTTAGGATTAGGATTAGGAATAGTTTGATGTGTAGAGCTAGGGTTGGTGTTGAGGTTGGAGTCAGTGTTAGTATTAGTTCTAGGGTTAGCGTTAGGACTCAAATTAGGTCTAGGGTTAGGACTAGGTATAGGATTAGGGTTTGGTTTAGGTTAAGGTTTAGAGTCAGTGCTATGGCTCAGTTTTGCTGGAGGGCTAGGGCTAGGGTTAGGGCTAATTTTCAAATTAGCATTAAGGTTAGAGCTAGTGTTAGGGTGTGGTTTAGGCTTAGGTTTAGGGTTATATTTAGAGTTAGGGATAGATCTAGATTTAGGGCTACAGTGAATATTAGAGCTAGGGTTAGGTCTAGTGTGTGAATTATCATAAGGGATAGGGTAAGAACGAGGGATAGGGATAGGGTGAGAGTTAGAGTTAGTCTTAGTATTAGGTTTATATATAGGGTTAGAATTATGGCTTAATTAGGGCTAGGATTAGAGCTAGGATTAGTATTAAGGTTGAGACTAGGTTTATGGCTAGGGCTATGGCTATGCTTATGGTTAGGCATGATGTTATAGCTAGCATTAGAACTAGGGCGAGGGTTAAAATTGGGTTTAGGTCTATGGTTAGTTAGGGTTAGGTTTAGGATTAAGGCTAAGATTCGGGTAAGGATTAGGGCTAGAGTTTGATCTAGTGTTAGGGCTTCATTAGGGCTAAGGCTAATGTCAGGTGTAGGGTTATGGTTAGAGATAGTTTTAGGGTTAAGATTATTAGTGTTAGGATTAAGTTTATGGATATGGTTAGGTTTAGGGTTCAGGTTAGGTTTATGGTAATATATAGGTTTAGAGTTAGGAATAGGTTTAGGGTTATCCTAGGGTTAGCATTAGGGTTAGGATTAGGATTAGGATAATGGATAGGGTTACATCTGGTGTTAGGGCTAGGTTTATGGTTAGGATTATGGCTAGCGTTAGGGTTAGGTTTTGGGTAATGGCAAGGGTTAGGGTTAGGGTTAGGTTTAGGGTGTTAGGGCTGGAATTAGGGTTATGGTTAGGGTTAAAATTAGTGTTAGGGCTCTGATTAGGGATAGGTTTGGTTTAAGTTAGGGCTAGATATAGGGCTTCAGCTAATGTAAGAACTACAGTTATGATTAGAACTAGTTTTAGGGTTAGGGTTAGGGCTAGGTATAGGGTTAGGTTTAGGTTTAGGTTTTGAGTGATGTTTAGAGCTAGGGTTAGTATTAGGGTCAGAATCAGGGTCAGGGTTTGTTTTAGGGTTAGAGATAGGACTCAAATTAGAGCTAGATTTAGGGATAGGTGTAGGCTTAGGGTTTGGTTTATGTTAAAGGTTAGGGTTAGGGCTATGGCTTCATTGTTTTGTAGGGCTAGGGCTAGGTTAGAACTAGTTTTAGGATTAGCATTAGTATTTCGGCTGCTGAGAGGTTTAGCTTAGGGTTAGGGTTAGATTTAGAGTTAGGCTTAGATATAGGATTAGGGCTAGAGCTAGGGTTAGGGCTAATGTAAAGGCAAGTGATAGGAATATGGTAAGGGATAGGGTTAGAACTAGAAACATGAATAGGGCGAGAGTTAGATTTAGTCTTAGGGCTAGGGTTAGGTTGGGTTTAGTGGTAAATTAGGGTTATGATTAGGTCTAGCGTTTGTACAAGGATTAGGCCTAGTTTTAGACTTAGGTTTAGGTTTGGGGATAGGGTTAGGTTTAGAGGAGGGGATGGGGTTAGAGCTAGTTTCAGAGCTAGGTCAAAGGTTAGAATTTTGGTTAGTGCTAGGGTTATGGTTTGGTTTATTAATAAGACTAGGTTTAGGGCTAGAATGAGGGCTAGGATTTGTTTTAGGGTTATGGCAAGAATTAAGGCTAGGGCTAGTGTCAGGTATAGGCTTATGTTAGGGATAGATTGAGGGTCAGATTTATGGCTAGGTCTAGTGTAAGGGTTAGGTTTGGGGTAAGGGTCAGGTTTAGAGATAGGGGTATTACAGTTAGAATTAGGTTTTAGGTTTGGTTTATGTTAGGGTTTAGGTTTAGAGCTTAAATTAGCATTAGGGTTTGGTTAGGGTAAGATAGGTTTAGGTTTAGGGTTCATGTTAGGTGTAGGGTAATTGATAGGGTTAGAGTTAGCAAAAGGGTTAGGGTTAGGCCTAGGGTTATGTTTGTTAGGATTAAAGCTAGATTTGGGGTTTGGATGAGGGCTAGGTTTTGTGTTAGGGTTAGGGCAAGTTTTAGAGATAGTGATAATGTCAGGTTTATGGTTACAGCTATGGATAGTTATGTGGTTAGGTTCATGGCTAGGTCTAATATTAGGTTTAGGGTAAGGTCCAGGTTAAGGTTAAGGTGTATTTTTAGGGTCAGGGTCAGGTTTCAGTTTTGTGTTAGGTTAATTATTAGGATTACGGCTCAAATTAGCATTAGGGTTAAAATTAGGGTTAGGTTAATGGATAGGTTTAGGTTTAGGATTCAGGTTAAGATTAGGGTAATTTGTAGGATTAGGATTAGTGATAGGTTTAGGGTTAGGCCTAGGGTTAGGATGTGGGTTAGGGTTATTGTTAGGGTAATGAATAGCATTAGAGCTAGGGTTAGTCCTAGAGTTTAGATAGGATTAGGGCTAGATTTAGAGTTAGGGTTAGGGCTAGGGCTAGGGTTAGGGTTTGGGTTAGGTTTAGGGTACAGGTTATGTTTTGAGCTAGGGTTAGAGCTAGGGTGAGGGTTAGGTTTATGATTATGTCTAGGGTTCGATTTATGGTTAAGGTTAGGGTTAGTGTTAGGGTTAGGGCTAAGTTTATCTTTAGAGTTAGGTTAATGGATAGGGTTAGATGTCAGGTTAGGATTAGGTGTAGTTTTAGGTTTAGGATTAGTGTTAGGGTTAGGGCTAAGATTATCATTAGAGTTAGGGTAATGTATAGGGTTAGATTTCAGGTTAGGTTAAGGGGTAGTTTTATGTTTAGGGTTAGTTGTTAGGGTTTGGGCTATGGTTAGTGTTAGAGTAAGGGTTAGGGTTTTATCTAGGGTTAAGGCTAAAATGAGGGTTAGGTTTAGGGTTATGTCTAGTGTTAGGTTTACAATTAGTATTCGAGCTAAGGTTATTATTAGTGTTAAGGTTCGGTTTAGGGTAATGGATAATTTTAGAGATAGTATTAGGGCTAGTGTTAACATTATGATTAGGGCTAGGATTAGGATTAGGTTTAGGGATAGGGCTTGGGTTATGTTTAGGGTTCTGTTTGGGGTTTCATCTATGGTCTAAGGCAAGGGTTAGTGTTAGTGTGAGGGTTAGGCTTAGGATAAGGGATAAGGTTAGATTAGGGTTAGGTTTACACTTTGTGCTAGATTTAGGCCTAGGATTAAGGCTAGGTTTTGTGTTAGGTTTAGATCTAGTTTTAGTTCTATGATGATGTAAGGGTTATATTTACGGTTATGGCTAGTTCTAATTTTAGGTTTAGGTTTCAATTTGGGTCAGTTTTATAGCTAGGGTTAGTTATTTAAAAAAAATAACACTAAAAAGTGTTAGTGTCAGGGTCTGTGTTTGGATTAGGGTTAGGGTTAGGGCTAGAGCCAGAATTAGGATTCGTAAGGTCTAGAGGTAAGTTTACTCTTTGGCTTATGTTAAGGTTTATCATTAGAGTTAGGGCTAGTTTTTTGTTTAGGTCTTGGTTAAAAATATGGCTAGATTTAGGATTAGGTTTAATCTAGGGCTAGTGTTAGGGTTAGGTTTCAATATAGGGTTATGGGTAGGGCTAGTGTTAGGGTTAGGTTTCAATATAGGGTTATGGGTAGGGCTAGTGTTAGGGTTTGGTTTAGGTTCAGGGTCAGAATAAGGGTCAGGGTTAGGGTTAGGATTTGGATTATGGTTATAACAAGAATGAGGGCTGGAGTTAGGACAAGTAATAGGGTTAGGTTTTGTGTTAGACTAAGGATTAGTTTTAGGACTAAAATTAGCATTAGTGTTGGGATTTGGCTAGGGTAAACGATAAGGTTAGAGCTAGGTTAGAGCTAGAGTTCAGGTTAGGGTTAGCGCTAGTGTTAGGGTTAGTGTTAGGGTGAAAGCTAGGGTTAGGTATCGGATTTGGGCTAGATTTGGGTTAGCATTAGTTTTGAGATTATGGCTAGTGTATGATCTAGGGTTATTATTAGAACTAGTTTTAGAATTAGGGTTAGGAGTAGGTCGAGTGTTAGGGTAAGTTTTAGGTTTAGGGTGTTGTTTAGAGTCAGAGTTAGTGTTAATGTCAGAGTCAGGTTCAGGGGTAGTTTTAGGGTTAAGATTAGGACTCCAATTAGGGCTAGGCTTAGGGCTAGAGGTAAGGTTAGGGTTTGGTTTAGGTAAAAGTTTAGGGTTAGTGTAATGGTTCAGTTTTGTTTTAGGGCTAAGCCTATGGTTAGGAATTGTTTACGATTAGCATTAGGGTTAGGGCTAGTGTTAGGGTTAGGTTTAGGTGCAGAATTAGGGTTAGATTTAGTGTTAGGTTTAGATTTAGGGTTAGGGCAAGGTTTAAGGTTAGGGCTAGTGTTATTCTAGACTATGGCTAGGAATAAGGATACGGTAAGTGATAGGGTTAGAATTAGGGCTAGGGCCAGGGCGGAATAGTCTTGAAGCTAGGGTTAAGAATAAGTTTAGAATTAGTGCTAGGGTTAGTCCTAGGTTTAAGGTTAGAGCTAGAGTTAGTGTTAGGGTTAGTGTTTGGGTTAGTTTTAGGGTAAGCAATGGGGTTATAACTAGGTTTAGGTCTAGAGAAAGGGTTAGAATTACTGTTAGGGTTATGATTAAGTCTAGATTTTGGGTTAGGATGAGAGCTAGTGTTCTTGTTAGGGTTAGGGCTAGAATTAGGGCTAGGGCAATTGTCAGGTCTAGGGTTACATTTAGGGATATGTTCTGGGTTATGTTTATAGTTAGGTCTAGTGTAAGGGTTAGATTTAGGGTAAGGGTCAAGTTTACAGCTATGTGTATTATTAGGGTCAGTGTTTGGCTTAAGATTTGGTTTAGGTTTAGGGCTCGAATTAGCATTAGGGTTAGAGTTAGGGTTAGGGTAATTAATAAGCTTAGGATTAGGGTTCAGGTTAGTTTTAGAGCAATGGATAGGTTTAGGGATTGTGATACGGTTAGGGTTAAGCCTAGGGTTAGCATTCGGGTTAGGTTTATGGTTAGGGTAATGGATAGAATTAGAGCTAGGGTTAGGGCTAGGGTTATGGTTAGGATTAGGGCTAGGTTTAGGGTAGTGGATGTAATTAGAGCTATGGTTAGGGCTATGGTTAAGGTTAGGTTTAGGACTAGTGTTAGGTTAGGGTTTGGAATAGGACTTGGGTTATGTTAAGGGTAAAGTTTAGGCTTTGAGCTAGGGTTAGGTCTAAAGCAAGGCTTAGGATTAGGGTTAGGGGTAGGGTTAGATTTAGGGTTACGCTTTGGGCTATGTTCAGGCCTAGGATTATGGTTAGGTTTTGTTTTAGTTTAGGCCTAGGGTTAGGGCCATGGGTAATGTAAGAGCTAGGGTTATGATTAGGGCAAATTTTGGGGTTAGGGTTATGGCTAGGTCTAGTGTTATGATTAGGTTTTGGGTTAGGGTGAGCTTTGGAGCTAGGATTATGTTAGGGTCAAGGCTAGTGCTCAGGTTAGAGTTAGTGTTGGGATTAGTGCCAGAATTAGGACTAGGGTTAGGTCTAGGGGTAGGGATAGTGTTTGGGTTAGGTTAAAGGTTATTGTTAGGGCTAGGGCTGGTTTCTTGTTCAAGTCTAGGGCTAGAAATATGGCTAGATTTAGGATTAGGTTTAAGTCTAGGGATACTTTTAGTTTTACATTTAACTATAGGATTACCAGTAGGGCTAATGTTAGGGTTCGGTTTCGGGTTAGGGTCAAGTTTAGACCTATGCTTAGTGTTAGGCTCATAATAAGTGTCAGATTTAGGGTTTAGGTTTGGGTTTAGGTTTAGAGCTAGAATGAAGGTTAGAGTTAGGTATAGTAATAGGGTTAGGATTTGTGTTAGTCTATGGATTAGGGTTAGGACGAGGCAATGGAGATTTCACCTAGGTAAAGCTACAAGGCCTTTACTATTGTCTTATGTGTTGTACGTTTGTGTGTACTCTTGTGTTTTGTGTTGTATGTCTGTGTGTGCGTATGTCCATATTTCTTATATGAGGAGCGCTCATTAAAAAGTGGATCCAATTTTTTTTTATTCACGTGATTTAAATGGTTTAATTTAAATTAGGTAAACAGCTGTTAAGGATTGTTTTTAAAGGAGGTTAACAGATCTGTTTGTTTACTTTCACCTTTCCTTTTAATTATATTTAATAATTCTTTTCAGGATAATGTCTCTTTAGCATCATTGCCAGAATTCCTATCTTCATCCCAGTGCTGGTGAAGACAAAGATAAAACCAAACTACAGCTTCTATGATAGCTATCACAGTATACTGTATAAACTGATGCATCAATGAATATAACTCAACAAGTAATGCTCAATCAAGGAGTCGACTTACTTTGGGAGGAAACGGACATATTGATAGATTCCTCCGCTTTGAACTGCTTGCAGAACTTGCCTGGACTATGTAACTAATTTTGGTGTTAGGGTTAGGGTTAACATTATGGTTAGTGTTACGGACAGGTTTCATGTTAGGGTTAAGAGTCATTTTAGGGTAAAAGTTAGGGGTAGTGTTAGGGTTAGGTTTATGTTTAGTGTTAGGTTTAGTGTTACACTTAGCATTAGGTTTAGGGTTAGGGTTGGTGTTAGGGTTAGGGTTCGTGTTATGGTTAGGGTCAGGATTAGTGTTAGGGTTAGGTTTAGAATTTGGGATAGGTTTAGTGTTAGTGTTAGAGTTAAGGTTAGGGTTAGCGTTATTGTTAGGGTTACAGTTAGTGTTAGGTTTGGGTTGCGGTTAGGATTAGGGTTAGTGTTAGGGTTAGGGTTAGATTGAGGTTTAGTGATAGTGTGTTAGGGTTAAGGGTAGTGTTAGGGTAAGTGTTAGGTTTAGGGTTATGATTAGGGTTAGTGTTACTGTTAGGGTAGGGGTAGATTTAGTGATAAAGTTAGGGTTAGTGTTAGGTTTAGGGTTAGGGTTAGGTTTAGGTTTAGTATTAGGTAAGAGTTAGGGTTATTGTTAGGGTATGGGTTAGGGTTAGGTTTAGGGTAAGTTTTAGAATTAGGGTGAGGATCAGGGTTAGGGATCGGGTTAGGTTTAGGTTTAGGGTTAATTTTAGAATTAGGGTGAGGATCATGGTTAGGGTTCGGAATAGGTTTAGGTTTAGGTTTAGTTTTAAAATTAGGGTGAGGATCATTGTTAGTGATCGGGTTACGGTAAGGGTTAGTTTAAGAATTAGGATTAGGATTAAGGTTAGGTTTGGTGTTAGGGTTAATGTTAGGGTTAGAGTTATGGATCATGTTAGGTTGAGGGTTATGCTTAGGGTTTAGATTAGGGTTAGGGTTAGGGTTATGGTTGGATTAGGGTTAGAGTTAGGGTTAGTGTTAAATTTAGGGTTAGTGTTAGGTTTAGGGTTAGGATTACGGTTAGGGTTAATGATAGGTTTAGGGTTAGTTTTACGTTTAGTATTAGGTAAGATGTAGGGTTACTGTTAGGGTACATATTAGGGTTAAGTTTAGGGTTAGTTTTAGAATTAGGGTGAAGATCAAGGTTAGGGATCGGGTTAAGGTTAGGGTTAGATTAAGAGTTAGGATTAGGGTTAGTTTTAGGGTGAGTGTTATTGTTAGGGTTACAGTTAGTGTTATGGTTTATGTTAGGTGAGGTTAGGTTTAGCGTTTGGGTTAGGGTTAGGATGAGGGTTAGTGATAGGTTTAGAAGTAGTTATAGATTTAGGATAAGTTATAGGTTTGGGGTTAGTGTTAGGGTTAGGATTAGTGTTAAGGTTAGTGTTAGTGTTAGGGTTAGGTTTAGGCTAAGTTATAGGGTTAGGGTTTGTGTAAGATTTAGGGTTTGTTTTAGGTTATGGGTTTGGGTGTGGGTTAGGGTTAGGGTAATGTTTAGTGTTAGGGTTAGTGTAAGATTTACAGTTAGGGTTAACGTTAGTGTTAGTGTAACACTTAGAGTTAAATTTAGGGTTAGTGTTAGGGTGAGAATTAGGGTTAGGTTTAGGGTTAGTGTTAGTGTTAGGGTTAGGGTTTGTGTTATGGTTATGGTTAGGGTTAGTGTTAGGGTTAGGGTTAGGTTTAGTGTTACTGTTAGGTTTAGGGTTAGAATTGGTTTAGGGTTAGTGTTAGGGATAGGGTTAGGGTTAGGGTAGTGTTACGGTTAGGTTTAGGGTTAAGGTTAGTGTTAGGTTTTTGATTAGGATTAGGATTAGTGTAGGGTAAGTGTTAGAGTTAGGGTTAGGTAAGGGTTAGGGATTAGATTAGCCTAGGGTTACGGTTGTGGTTTGAGTTATGATTTGTGTAAAGGTTAGGGTTTGTGTTAGGTTTGGGGTTAGGTTGTTGGTTTGTGTTAGGTTTACTGTTATGGTTAGGTTTAGGGATAGGTTTAGTATTAGTGTTAGGTGTAAGTTGATGGTTAGGTTTAGGGTTAGGGATAATATTTCACTTAGGGTTAGAGTTAGGTTTAGAGTTTGTGTTAGGGTTAGGGTTAGAGATAGTGTTAGGGATGGGGTTAGGGTTAGGGTGAGGTATAGGGTTAGTATTAGGGTTATGGATAGGATTAGAGTTAGGTTTAGGGTTATGGTTAAGGTTGGTGTTAGGTTTAGGTTTAGGATTAGTGTTAGTTTTAATGTTTTGGTTATGGTTAGGTATATGGTTAGGGTTAGTGTTAGGATTAGGTTTCGTGTTACATTTAGGGTTAGGATTAGTGTTAGGGTTAGTGTTTGGGTTAGGGTTAGTGAAAGGTTTAGGATTTGTTATAGGTTTGGTGTTAGTGTTAGGGTTAGGGTTAGGGTTACAGTTAAAGTTAGGGTTAGTGTTGGGATAGTGTTAAGTTTAGAGTTAGTGGTTAGAATAAGGGTTAGGGTTAGTGTTAGGGTTTGGGTTAGGGTTTGGGTTAGGGTTAGATTAAAGTTTAGGATTAGGGTTAAAGATGGTGTTAGGTTTTGTGTTCGGGTAGGGTTAAGGTAGGGTTAGTGTTAGTGTTAGCGTTAGCGTTAGGGTTAGGGTTAGCGTTAATGTTAAAGGTAAGTTTAGTGTTAGGTTTAGGGTTAGGGTAAGGATGGTAAGGATTATGGTTAGGTTTACCGTTTACCATTAGGGTTAGGTTTTGGGTTAGTATTAAACTTAGGGTTCAGATTAGGTATGGATTATGGTGAGGGTTAGGTTAGTGTAGCTTTATGGTTTCTGTTAGGGTTTGTGTTAGGGTTACGGTAAGGATTAGAGATAGGGTTAAGTTTATAATTAGAGTTATATTTAGGGTTATGGTTAGGGTTTGTGTTAGTTTAGGGTTAGTGTTAGTGTAAGTGTTAGGGTTAGGGTTAATGTTAAGGTTATGTTTAGGGTTAAGGTTAGGATTAGTGTTTGGTTTAGGGTTAGATTTAGGATTACTTTAAGTGTTAGGGTTAGAGTTGGGGTTTAGGGTTAAGCTTATCATTTTCTTATGGTTAGTTTAAGGGTAAGGGTCAGGGATTGAGTAACTGTTACAGCTAGGTTGAGGCTTCAGGTTAGAATCAGGGCTAGGGATAGAGTAAGTTTTAGGGTTACGGTTAGGACTAGATTTAGCATTAGGTTTAGTGTTATGATTAGGGTAATGGCTAGAGTTAGAGCTAGAGTTTGTGCTATGTTTACAGTTAGGATTAGGGCTAGGATTGGGGTTAGGGTTTGGCCTAGGGTTATGTTTAGGGTAATGGCTAGGGTTTGAGAAAGTGTTAGTGCTAGGACTAGATAGAGGATTAGGTTCAGCCTTAGGTCTAGGGACAGGATTATGGTAGGTTTAGGGTTAGAGTTAAGTTTAGGGCTAGGGTTAACATTAGGGTTAGGATAAGGGTTAGGTAATGGATATTGTTAGATGTATGTTTATGTTTAGGTTTAGGGTTAGATTTCATTTTAATATTAATATTAAGGCTATGGTTATGTTTAGGTTTATGGTATGGGTTAGGTTTTGAGCTAGGGCTAGGGCTATGGCGAGTGTTACTTTTAGGGTTAGGTCTATTGTTAGTTTTCTGGTTAGGATTAGGGTTACATTTAGGGTAAAGGCTATGATTATCAACACAGTTAGGTATAGGGTTAGGTAAGGTGTAGGTTTAGAGCTAGGTTTAGGGCTTTGGTTATGTTTAGGGTTAGGGCTAGGGTTAGGATTTAGAGTAAGGTATAGGTCTAAGTTTATATTCATGGTAGGGTTAGGCTTTGAGTAAAGTTTGAGACTAAGGCTAGGGTTAGGTTTAGGGTTAGGGTTAGGGCTGGGGTTAGGGTTGGGGTTTTACTTAGGGCTAGATTTAGGCCTAGATAAGAGTCAGGGTCAGGGTTAGCTTTAGGGTTTGAGTTAGGACTCAAATTAGGGCTAGGTTTACTCTTAGGGTTTGGTTTGATGTTAGCATCATGTTTAGAGCTAGGGTGAGTGTTAGGATATGAATCAGGGTCAGGGTTAGTTTTAAGGTTATGGTTAGTACTCAATTAGGGCTAGGATTAGTTCTTATAGTAGTTTCGGGTTTGGATTAAGTTAAAGTTTAGGTTTAGGTCTATTGCTCGATTTTGTTTTAGTCTAGGGTTTGGTTTAGGGCTAGTTTTACCATTAGTATTAGGGTTAAGGCTAGTGTTAGTTTTAGGCTTAGACTTAGGGTTAGGGTTATATTTATAATTGGGTTTATATCTAGGATTAGGCTAGAATTAATGATAGGGCAAGGGTTAGGGCCAGGGTTAGAGTTATGGTAAGGGATAGGGTTAGAACTAGGGATAGGGATAGTGTGAGAGTTAGAGTTAGTGATAGGGCTAAAATTAGAGTTAGGGTTTTGGATAGGGTTAAATTACGGCTAGGATTAGGGCTAGGGTTAGTGTTCAGGTTAGGCTTAGCAATAAGGATAGGGTTAGGTTTAAGTTTAGGATAAAGAATGGCGTTATAGCTAGGTTTAAACGTAGGGTGAGGGTTATATTTACAGGTAGGGTTCCGGTTGGGGTTAGGGTTCTGATTAAGGCAAGTTTTAGGGCCAGGATGAGGGCTAGTGTTTGTTTTATATTCAGGACTAGGATTAGTGCTAGGGCTAATATCAGGTCTAGGGTTATGGTTAAAGATAGTTTTAGGGTTAGGCTTATGGCTACGTCTAGTGTAAGGGTTAGGTTTAGGGTAAGGGTCAGGTTTAGAGCTTGGGAATTATTAGGATAAGGATTTGGCTTAGGTAAGGGTTTAGGTTTATGGCTCAAATTAGCATTAGGGTTAGGGTTACAGTATAGTTAGGGTTTGTTTTAAGGTTCAGGTTTGGTTTAGGGTAATTGATACACTTAGCATTAGTGATAGGGTTAGTTTAGGCTTAGGGTTAGCATTAGGATAAGGGTTATGATTAGGGTAATTGATAGGGTTAGATTCGATTAGAACTAGAGTTATGGTTAGGAATATGCCTTGAGTTAGGGTTAGAGGTAGTGTTAAAATTAAGGTTAGGGTTAGGTTTAGAGTTATGTTTAGAATAAAGGTTAGGTTTTGAGCTAGGATTAGAGCTATGTTTAGGGTTAGGTCTAGGGATGGGACTACGGTAGGTTTAAGATTAGGGTTAGAGTTACGGCTAGGGTTATCATTAACATTATGGTTAGGGTTAAGGTAACGGATAGGGTTAGTTCAGGTTTAGATTTGGTTTAGAGTTAGAATTAGTGATAGTTTTAGGATTAGAGCTATGGTTATGTTTAGGTTCATGGTTAGGTTTATGGTTTGATCTAGAGTTAGGGCTATGCTGAATGTTAATTTTAGGATTATGTCTCTGGTTAGTTTTCCAGTTAGGGTTAGGGTTAACATAAGGTTTCTGGCCAGGATTGTCAATAAGTTTTGGTTTAGGGTTAGGGTAATGGGTAGGTTTAGAGCTAGGTTTAGGGATAGGTTAAGTTTAGGATTTGGGCTAGGTTTAGGGTGAGAGTTAGGGATAGGTCTAGGTTTATGTTTAGGGTAAAGGTTAGGCTTTGACTATCGTAGGACTAAGGCAAGGGCTAGGGTTAAGTATAGGGCTAGTGTTAGGGTTAGGGTTATGCTTAAGGCTAGGTTTAGGCCTAAAATTAGCTCTATGTTTAGTGTTAGGTTTAGGCCTAGGGTTCGGGCTATGGGTAATGTAAGATCTAGGGTTATGGTTAGGGTTAGTTTTAGGGTTAGGGTTATGGCTGGGTCTAGAATTAGGTTTAGGTTTTGGTTAGTTTCAGGTTTAGAAGTAGGTTTAGTGTTAAAGGCAGGGTCAGTGTTTGGGTTAGAGTTAAAGTTAGGGTTACAGCCAGAATTAGGACTAGTTTTAAGTCTAGGGTTTGAGCTAGTGTTTGGGTGAGGTAAAGGGTTTTATTAGGGCTAGGACTAGGATTTTGTTTAGGTCTAGAGCTAGAGTTCAGGCTAGATTTAGGATTAGGTTTAGGTCTAGAGCTAGTGGTAGGGTTAGGTTTAGGCATAAGGTTAAAAGTAGGGATAGTGTTAGGGTTTGGTTTAGGGTTAGGGTCAGGTTTAGCCCTAGGGTATATGTTATGGTCAGAATGAGGGTCAGGGTTAGGATTAGGGTTTGGGATAGCATTAGAGCTAGAATGAGATCTAGGGTTAGGACTACTGATAGGGTTAGGATTTGGTTAGCCTAAGGATTAAGGATAGGTCTAGGGTTACCATTAGGTTTTAGGTTTTGCTCAGGGTAAGGCATAGGGTTAGGGCTAGGGTTAGGTTTATGGTTAGGGTTAAAGCTAGGTTTAGGGCTCAGGTTAGGATAAGATTTTGTGTGAGGTTTAAGGCTAGGGTTAGGGCAATGGCTAATATAAGAACTAGGGTTACAATTAGGGTTAGAGGTAGGGATAGGTTAAGTGTTAGGGTTAGGTTTAAGATTCAAGTAATATTTATAGCTAGGGTTAGTGTTAGGATATCAGTCATGTCAGGGTTAGTTTTAGGGTTAGGGTTAGAACTTGAATTAGGGCTAGGGTTACTGTTAGGGTTCAGTTTAATTTAAGGATATTGTTTAGAGCTAGGATGAGTGTTAGAATATAATTGAGGTTCATGGTTATTTTTAAGGTTATGATTAGGTCTCAAATTAGGGATAAGGTTAGATCTAGGTGTAGTGCTATGTTTTGTTTTAAGTTAAGGTTAGTGTTAGGCCTGTTGCTTGGTTTTGTTTTAGTGTTATGGTTAGGGTTAGAGCTAGTTTTATGATTAGCTTTAGGGTTAGGGGTAGGGTTATGGTTAGGTTTAGGATTAAGGCTAGATTCAAAGATTAGGGCTAGGCTTTTTGTTAGGTATAGGTCAAGAATTAGGGCTAGAACTAATGTCAGGTCAAGGTTTAAATTAAGTGATATTTTTAGGGTTACCTTTATGACTAGGTCAAATTTTAAGTGTTAAGTTTAGGGAAAGGGTCAGAATAAGAGCTTGGGTATAATTAGGGTCAGAGTCAGGCTTCGGTTTGGGTTAGGATAAAGTTTAGGTTTAAGGCTCAAATTAGCATTAAGGTTAGAATTAGGGTTAAGGTAATAGATAGTGTTAGGTTTAGAGTTCAGGTTAGGTTTAAGATAGTGATAGTTTTAGGGTTAGGCTTAGGGTTAGCATTAGGGTCATGGTTATCATTAGGGTAATTTATAAGGTTCGACTTAGGGTTAGGGCTAGGTTTATGGTTAAAATGAGGGCTAGAATTAGGGTTAGGGTCAGGGTTAGTGTGAGGGTTACAGTTAGGATTAGGTTTAGGGTACGGTTTAGGGTTTGAGCTAGGATTTTTGCTATGGCTAAGGTTTATTTAGAGTTTTGTCTATGTTTATGGTCATGGTTAGTGTTACAGTTAGGGTGGGGGTTATCATTAGGGTTAGGGTAATAGGTTTAGATGTCAGATTAATGAAAGGGTTAGGTTTAGGTTAGCCTTAGGTTTAGGTTTAGAATTATATTTAGGATTTGAGCTAACTTAGATTTAGGGTTAGGGTTAGGTTCACTGTTAGTTCTAGGATTAGGTTTTGGATTAGGGTTACGGTACATTTACCTTTAGGTGTAGTGTTACCATTAGGGTTAAGTTTAGGGTTAGGATAATGCGTAGGGTTCGAGCTAGGGTTTGGGCTAGTGTTAAGGTTATGATTAGGGCTAAGTTTAGGGCTATGTTTAGGCCTTGTGTTAGTGTTAGCATTAGGTTAAGTGTAATAGTTAGGGATTGAGCTAAGTTTAGGGCTAAGGTGAGGGTTAGGGTTACAGTCAGGGCTAGGGTAGGGTTAGGGTTAGATTTAGGGCTAGGGTTAGCATTAGTTTTAGGGTTATGGTTAGTGTAATGGATACAGATAGAGCTAGAATTTGGGCTATGTTTACAGTTAGGATTAAAGCTAGAGTTAGTGAGGTTTAGAGTTTGGGCTAGGGTCATGTTTAGGGTAAGGTTTAGGGTTTGAGCTAGAGTTAGGGCTAGAACAAGGGTTAGGGTTAGGTTTAGGGTTATGGCTTGGTTTAGGGTTCGAGGTATCCTTAGGATTAGGTTTAGGTCTGTAATTATGGCTAGGTTTTGTGTGAGGTTTAGGGCTCGTGTTAGGTATATGGGTAATGTAAGTGCTAGAGTTATGGTTATGGCTAGATTTAGAGTTAATCTAGTGTTACAGTTAGTTTTTGGGTTAGAATAATGTTTAGAGTTAGGGTTTTTGTTAGGGTAAGTGTCAGGGTTCAGGATAGGATTAGGTTTAGTGTTAGGTCCATAATGAGGACTAGGGTAGGTCTAGGGATAGAGTGAGTGTTTGGTTTGGTTACGGGATATTGCTAGGGCTAAGACTAGGGTTATGGCTATATTTAGGATTAGGTTTAGGTCTTTTGCTAGGGTTAGTGTTAGGTTTAGGGTTAGGATTACTGGTAGGGCTAGGGTTAGGTTTTGGATAAAATTTAGGGTCAGGTTTAAACCTAGGTTTAGTGTTAGGTTCAGAATAAGGGTCAGGGTTAGGGTTAGGGTTTGGGTTAAGTTTAGAGCTAGAATGAGGGCTAAGGTTAGTACTAGGAATGGAGATAAGGTTTGGGGTAGGCATCAAATTAGGGTTAGGACTAGGGTAGCAATAGGGTAAGGGTTTGACTAACTGTAAGACATACGGTTAGAGCTAGGATTAGGACTAGGGATAAGGCTAGGGTTAGGGCCAAGGTTAGAGTTAGGGTTAAAGTTAAGTTTAAGCTTGAATTAGGGCTAGGTTTTGTGTTAGCTTTAGGTCTATGGCTAATTTAAGAACTGGCATTATGATTAGGGCTAGTTTTAGGGTTAGGTTTAGGGTGAGGTCTAGTGTTAGGATTAGGTTTAGGGATAGGTTGATGTGTAGAGCTAGGGTTAGTGTTAAGTTCGGAGTCAGTGTTAGTATTAGTTCTAGAGTTAAGGTTAGGTCTCAAATTAGGTCTAGTGTTAGGACTAGGTGTAGGTTTAGGTTAAGGTTTAGAGTCACTGCTATGGCTCAGTTTTGCTTTAGAGCTAAGGCTAGGGTTAGGGCTAATTTTCAAATTAGCATTAGGGTTAGAGCTAGTGTTAGGGTGTGGTTTAGGCTTATTTTTAGGGTTATATTTAGAGTTAGGGTTAGATCTAGCTTTAGGACTACAGTGAAGGTTAGGTCTAGGGTTAGGTCTAGAGTTTGAATTATCATAAGAAATAGGGTAAGAACTAGGGATAGTGCTAGTGCGAAAGTTAGAGTTAGTCTTAGTGTTAGGTTTAGATATAGGATTAGAATTATGGCTTAATTAGGGCTAGGATTAGAGCTAGGGTAAGTATTAAGGCTGAGCCTAGGTTTATGGCTAGGGTTATGGTTATGCTTATGGTTAGGTATGATGTTATAGCTAGCTTTAGAACTAGGGCAAGGGTTAAAATTAGGTTTATGTCTATGGTTAGATAGGATTAGGTTTAAAATTAAGGCTAAGATTAGGGCTAGGATTCAGGCTAGAGTTTGTTCTAGTGTTAGGGCTTCATTAGGTCTAGGGCTAATGTCAGGTCTAGGTTATGGTTAGAGATAGTTTTAGGGTTAAACTAATTAGTGTTAGGATTAGGTTTATGGATATGCTTAGGTTTAAGGTTCAGGTTAGGTTTATGGTAATGTATAGGTTTAGGGTTAGGAATAGGTTCAGGGTTATCTTAGGTTTAGCATTAGGTTTAGGATTAGGTAATGGATAGGGTTATAGCTGGTGTTAGGGCTAGGTATATGGTTAGGATTAAGGCTAGTGTTAGGGTTAGGTTTTGGGTAATGGCAAGGGTTAGGGTTAGGGTTAGGTTTAGGGTAAGTGTTAGAGCTAGAATTAGGTTTTTGGTTAGGGTTAAAGTTAGTGTTAGGGCTCCGATTAGGGATAGGTTTTGGGTTAGATTAGGGCTAGATTTTGGGCTTCAGCTAATGTAAGAACTATGGTTATGATTAGAACTCGTTTTAGGGTTAGGGTTAGGGCTAGGTATAGGGTTAGGTTTAGGTTTAGGTTTTGAGTGATGTTTAGACCCTGGTGTAGTGTTAGGGTCAGATTCAGGGTCAGGGTTTGTTTTAGGGTTAGGGATAGGACTCGAATTAGAGCTAGGTTTAGGGCTAGGTGTAGGCTTAGGGTTTGGTTTATGTTAAAGGTTAGGGTTAAGGCTATGGCTTGGTTGTTTTGTAGGGCTAGGGCAGGTTAAGGCTAGTTTTAGGATTAGCATTAGTATTTCGGCTTGTATTAGTGAGAGGTTTAGCTTAGGGTTAGGGTATGATTAAGAGTTAGGCTTAGATATAGAATTAGTGCTAGAGCTAGGGTTAGGGCTAATGTAAAGGCAAGTGATAGGAATATGGTAAGGGATAGTGTTAGCACTAGAAATTCGACTAGGGTGAGAGTTAGAGTTAGTCTTAGGATTAGGGTTAGGTTGGGTTTGGGGGTAAATTAGGGCTAGGGTTATGTCTAGCATTTGTACTAGGGTTAGACCTAGTTTTAGACTTAGGTTTAGGTTTTTGGATAGGTTTAGGTTTAGAGGAAGGGATGGGGTTAGAGCTAGTTTTAGAGCTAGGTCGAAGGTTAGAATTTCGGTTAGGCCTAGGGTTATGGTTTGGTTTAATAATAAGGCTAGGTTTAGGGCTAGGATGTGGGCTAGGGGTTGTTTTAGGGTGATGGCAAATATTAGGGCTAGGGCTAGTGTCAGGTCTAAGCTTACATTAGGGATAGATTGAGGGTTAGATTTATGACTAGGTCTAGTGTAAGGGTTAGGTTTAGGGTAAGGGTCAGGTTTAGAGCTAGGGGTATTATTACAGTTAGAATTAGGTTTCATGTTTGATTTAGGTAAGGGTTTATGTTTAGAGCTTGAATTAGCATTAGAGTTTGGTTAAGGTAATGATAGGTTTAGGTTTAAGGTTCATGTTATGTGTAGGGTAATTGATAGGGTTAGAGTTAGCAAACAGGTTAGGGTTAAGCCTAGGGTTATGTTTGTGTTAGGATTAAAGCTAGATTTGGGGTTTGGATGAGGGCTAGGTTTTTTGTTAGTGTTAGGGCAAGTTTTATAGATAGTGATAATGTCAGGTTTAGGGTTACAGCTATGGATAGTTATATGGTTAGGTTCATGGCTAGGTCTAATATTAGGTTTAGGGTAAGGGCCAGGTTAAGGGTAAGATGTATTTTTAGGGTCAGGGTCAGGATTCGGTTTTGTGTTAGGTTAATTATTAGGATTACAGCTCAAATTAGCATTAGGTTAAAATTAGGGTTAGGTTAACGGATAGGTTTAGGTTTAGGATTTAGGTTAAGATTAGGGTAATTGGTAGGGTTAGGGTTAGTGATAGGGTTAGGGTTAGGCCTTGGGTTAGCATTTGGGTTAGGGTTATAGTTAGGGTAATGAATAGCATTAGAGCTAGGGTCAGGCCTAGGGTTTTGGATAAATTTAGGGCTAGTGTTAGGGTTAGTGTTAGGTTGAAAGCTAGGGTTAGGTATCAGATATGGGCTAGGTTTTGGTTAGCATTAGTTTTAAGATTAAGGCTAGTGTATGATCTAGGTTTATGATTAGAACTAGTTTTAGAATTAGGGTTAGGACTAGGTCGAGTGTTAGAGTAAGTTTTAGGTTTAGGGTGATGTTTAGTGGTAGGGTTAGTGTTAATGTCAGAGACAGGATCAGAAGTAATTTTAGAGTTAAGATTAGGACTCGAATTACTTCTAGGCTTAGGGCTAGAGGTAAGATTAAGGTTTGGTTTAGATAAAAGTTTAGGGTTAGTGTTATGGTTCAATTATGTTTTAGGTCTAAGCCTATGGTTAGGACTTGTTTTAGGATTAGTGTTAGGGTTAGGGTTAGTGTTTGGGTTAGGATTCAGTGTAGAATTAGGGTTAGATATAGTGTAGGTTTAGTTCTAGGGTTAGGGCAAGGTTTAAGGTTAGGGCTAGTGTTAATCTAGACTATGGCTAGGAATAAGGTTATTGTAATTGATAGGGTTAGAACTAGGGTTTTGATTAAGGCTAGTTTTAGGATTAGGTTAAGTCTAGATGTAGTGTTATTAATGTTATTAATGTTAGGGTGATTTTTAAAACTAGGATTAGTGTTATGGTCAGTGTCAGAGTCAGGGTTAGTTTTAGACTTAATTTTAGGGCTAGTTGTAGGGTTAGCATTTGATTTAGGTTAAGGGTTAGGATTAGGGCTATGACTTGGTTTTGCTTTATGGCTAGTGTTATGAATAGGGCCCATTTTACAATTAGCATTATGATTATGGGTAGTGTTAGGATTTGGTTTAGACTTATTGTTACAGTAAAATTTAGAGTTAGGTTTAGATTTAGACTTAGGCTTAGATCTAGGTTTAGGATTAAGGCTAAGGATAGAACTAGGACTAGGGCTAGGGCAAGAATTAGAGTTAGTCTTATGGCTAGATTTAGGGTTAGGATACGATTAAATAATGGCTAGGATTAGCATTAGGCTTTGGGTTAGGCCTAGGTTTAGTGCAAGGTTTAGAGTTAAGTTCTGTGTTAGGGTTAGGGCTAAGGTTAGGGCAATGGTTATTGTAAGAACTAGCATTACCATTAGGGTTAGTTTTAGTGTTAGGGTATGGGTTAGGTTTAGTGTTAGGGTTAGGTTTGAGGTTAGGGTGATATTTATATCTAGGTTTTATGTTAGGATAGGAGTCAGGGTCAGGTGGAGGGTTAGGGTTAGAGTTAGGACTTGAATTAGGGCTATGGTTACTTTTAGGGTTCAGTTTAAGGTGAGGGCGGTGTTTAGAGCTAGGTTGAGTGTTAAGATATGATTCAAGGTCAGGGTTGGTTTTAAGGTTAGGGTTAGGACTCGAATTAGGGCTAGTGTTAGGTCTAGTTGTAGTGTTAGGGTTTGGTTTAAGTTATGGTTTAGTTTTAGGGCTAACACTCGGTTTTGTTTTAGTCCTAGGGTTAGGATTAAGGCTAGTGTTAGTGTTAGGCTTAGGCTTAATGATTGGTTTAGGGTTAAATTTGGATATAGGTTTAGATCTATGGCTAGCGATAGAACTAAGGATAGGGGAAGCATTATTGCTAGGTTTAGGGTTATAGTAAGGGATAGGGTTAAAACTAGGGATAGGGCTAGGGTGAGAGTTAGTCTTAGGGCTAGGGTTAGGGTTAGAGATAGGGCTCAATTAGGGCTAGGATTAGGGCTAGGTTTAGTGTTTAGTTTAAGCCTAGGGTTAGGGTTAGGGTTTAGAGTTTAGGTTTAGAGTTAGGGCAAAGTTTGGGGTAAGGGATGGCTTTTTAGTTATGTTTAGAGGTAGGGTGAGGGTTATAATTAGGATTAGGACTATGATTAGTTTTAGGGTTATGATAAAGGCTAGGTTTAGGGCTATGATGAGGGCTCAGGTACTTTTTTTTAAGGGTTAGGGCTAGCATTAGTGCTAGGGCTAATTTCAGGTCCAGAATTATGGTTAAAGATAGTATTAGGGTTAGGATTATGAGTATGACCATGTAAGGGTTAGGTTTAGGGTTAGTGTAAGGTTTAGAGCTAGGGGTATTATTAGGGTCAAGTTGTGGGTTAGGGTTTGGGATAGGTTAAGGTTTAAAGTTAGGGCTCGAATTAGCATTAGGGTTAGGGTTAGGGTTATGGTAATGGACAGAGTTAGAAATCAGTTCAGGGCTAGTGTCATGGTTATGATTAGGGCTAGGTTTGGGGTTAAGTTAGTGCTAGGGCTAGGGTTACAGCTAATATAAGTACAGGGGTCATGATTATGGCTAATTTTAGTGTTTTAGGGCTAGGTTTAGTGTTAGGTTTATGGCTAGGATTAGGGTGATATTTAGACCTCGGTTTAGTGTTATGGTCAGAGTAAGGGTCAGGGTTAATTTTAGGGTTTGGCTTAAAACTCGAATTAAGGTAGGGGTTAAGGCTAGGTGTAGGGTTAGTGTTTGGTCTAGGTTAAGGGTTAGGGCTAGAGCTTTGGCTCGGTTTAGTTTTAGGGCTAGAGTTAGGGTTAGGGCAAATTTTAGGATTAGTGTTAGGGTTAGGGCTAGTCTTAGAATTAGGCTTAGGCTTCAGTTTAGGGTTAAATTAAGAGTTAGGATTTTATCTAAGGTTATTGCTAGGGCTAAGTATAGGGCAAGGTTAGGACTAGGATTTGGCATAGGTTTAGGTTTATGAGAAGGGAGAGGATTAGAATGAGTGATAGGGCCATTGTGAGAGTTAGAGTTATTCTTAGGGCTAGGGTTAGGGTTAGGGTTAGGGATAGGACTAAATTACGGCTAGGGTTAGAGTTAGGGCTAGGGTTAGAGCTAGTTTTAGAATTAGCATCAGGATTTGGGCTAGTTTTAGGCTTCAGCATCGAGTTAGGGTTAGATTTAAAGTTAGTTTTCAATCTAGTGTTAAAGCTAAGGGTAAGGATAGGGCAATTGTGACAACAAAGGTTAGGGTTAGAGTTAGGATTACGTTTAGGGTAAGAGTTG